>NC_072788.1:2588068-2726553 GCF_022539595.1 Amphiprion ocellaris
AGCATGTCGTCCGAAAAGTCACCAAAAACGTCATAGTATAGCATGTCGTCCGAAAATCGATAAAAACGTCATAGTACAGCATGTCGTCCGAAAAGTCACCAAAAACATCATAGTATAGCATGTCATTGGAAAATTCACCAAAAACGTCATAGTATAGTATGTCGTCCAAAAATCGATAAAAACATAGTATGTTGTCCGAAAATCGATAAAAACGCCATAGTATAGTATTATGACGTATGACGTTTAGTGACGGATGACATACTAAACTATGACTTTTGGTGACATTTTGGACGACATACTAAACTATCACGTTTTTATCATTTGTTGGACAACATACTAAACTATGACATTTGTATCAATTTTTAGATGACATACTAAACTATGACATTATTGGTGACATTTTGAATGACATACTATAGTTTGATGTTTTTGGTGACATTTCAGACGGCATACTTAACTATGAAATTTTTATCATTATCAGACGACATACTATACTATGATGTCTTTGGTGACATTTCGGACGTCATACTATACTATGATGTGTAAGACTTCGTCTTCTCTGTTTAAAAACAAATTCTATTCACTGAAATGTTTCCAATGAGTGAAAGGATGAGTTGTACTCTTCAGTCTGAAATCTTGCTGGAGATGGAAATCTGAAGATGAAACTGCACAAGTTTAGGAAGAAGTTGCAATATGGCGAGAAAAGAATCAATTACATTTCTCTGTAAACAGCATTGGTATGTCATAGCAAGAAGAGTACGGGTGTAAATAAAATGTTTATACTGCCCGCTGTCTTGATTTACTAGGACACTTGATGGAATTGTAAATTAATCCTTTGATAAGTCAAAATGTTCGTTAATATGATGCCCTGAAACCTGACCTCAGTCTTTGTCATATTCTGCCAATGGCCTCCCTGCTTACACTTTCAAAAATCAACTAGAAACTGGAAAGATTGACAAAAATGACAGGAAAATATTAAAAAAAAAACAACAGGACATTGGGATTATTTAGTTAAAACATTTCTTGGTTTAGTTCAAGAATTTTTGTATTTTATATTTAGTTTCCCAATTTGAGGGACTTTGCAATCACAAAAATACATTTCTTGCTACGCTTCTCAATATCTTGAAAGGAGGTGAAGCCTGCAGCTTCCTCCTTAAGAGTGGGACTTACACTGGGAGTCGCTGGGGCCCATGCTGGGCAGAGGCACCCTGTGCTGGGGGCCGGGGGGCTGCGAGGGTGAGTGATGGGGGCCACAGTGACATGTGGTGGAATGGTCTGAGCAAAACATCACAAAGGAAGATGTGAAGAAGAAGAGCAGGTAGGCGGCCACCAGCGCCCACAGGATGTACCGGCAGCACTCCTCACCACTGGGCCAAACGCTTGGAGAGTACCAGCAGGAGGAGAAGGAGGATGAATAGGAGGAGGAGGAAGATGACGTGGAGTGCGAAGGGGAAGGTGAGCGGGAGGGTGAGGGAGAGGAAGGCCGGTGAGAAAGGGAATGCTGTAATTGCTTAAGGTGGTATATTTGGGGACTGGGGCAGCGAGAGTGTGCTGAGATGAAGGAGGAGGAAAATAATAGATTGGAGCAGGAAAGGGAAATGGGATGGAATGGAAAGAAAAATGAGATGGAGAAATGGATAACATGAAATGAAGAATACATGAAAAAGCATGCAGGAAATGACAATTTGTTCAAAGCTCTTACTTCTTCCGCCAGCTCCGAACAAATCACATGGACAAAGCATGCAGAGCAATGTTCAGGGAAGGACAGACAAATTACAATATTAATGGATGGCTACTCCTTTCAGCAGGTGATGATAAAGGAGTATGAGCCTCATAGAAAAACATGAAAGGACCAGCAGAACAGATAATGAAAGAATTGGATGAAAAGATCAGTTTGCAGCATTCGCATGGTTGTGAATTCGTCCCTCAGTGTCAACACCGAGTTCTACTGTAACTCCCTGAGATGGACCTTAACTATCATACAATGGTATGGGGTGCTCCACACTCATTCACAGTTCATTGATTATTCAAGTATTTTGGCCACAACAACTCAATCATCACTAACCAGACTTGGCTCCCAACGACTTCTTCCTCTCCCCTAAAACCAAATTTGAGTCGAAGGCTTGTCATTTTGGCACAGTGGGAGACGTTCAGTTTGAAGACGATGTTTGATGTAGTAGTCCAGGAACCCAGATAGCCTACCATGCACCCCCACACAACAAAATGCCACTTAATTGTTTTAACCTTTATGATGTCCTAAATGAGACTTTGAGTGGTAGCAGTAAAATAACTCATTCTCACTATAGTTTTTTACGCTATTTTTACTTTACCCCAAAATGCAATTTTTTTTCCACTAATTTTTCGGTTCTTTTTTTACTGAAAATTGACA
This sequence comes from Amphiprion ocellaris, assembly GCF_022539595.1. Lineage (NCBI taxonomy): Eukaryota > Metazoa > Chordata > Actinopteri > Pomacentridae > Amphiprion > Amphiprion ocellaris. The sequence continues at coordinate 2,590,458 of NC_072788.1, forward strand.
TAGCTATTATAGCCATTTCACTCATGGCATTCACATGTTATATATCCTAAAAAAGCCTGGAATCTCTAGTTTACAAATATAACCATATTGTTCTTGTACTTTCATTACAATATAAATTACATGATACAATGACAGCATGCTTCAGAGGTAACTTTTCACAGAAATTTTTAATATTTTTAATATTAGCAACCCACATTTATTTATATATATTTATGTCAACTTTTTTATTGATATATAGTACATTTCTGATAGAATGTATTCTGTATTGCATATCTGCACTATAATGGCATGCATTGCAATGTTTGGATGCTTACAAATATTGACTTACTGTATTATCTTTGGATTCATTTTTGATCACTTTTCATTCCGTTTGTTGTTCTTGTTACTTTATGCCTTTATGTTCTGGCTGAGTTAAGGATGTTTTAAAGGCTTTTCAGTAAAGGATGAGGCTCCATCATGGGTAAAACCGGCAGATTTCTTCTATAGAGCACTGAGAGTGATGTATCATTTACGTTTAGCCAATCAACTCTCAAAAGGTTTAGTTAAACAAACGTCTCCGCAACAGATTGACAAGACAGTCAAATGCCTTGAATCCAAATCAAACCATTCCTAACAGAAAGGAGGGTAGATATTGAACTTGGATTCATCAACTACAACTGAATACTAATGTTGTTCTGTGTCAGCTGGCTGTGTAAATGGGAAACCGTAACAACCCAGCAGCTATGTCAGTCTTACAAGGTGGTAATGAGTCAGATGTTGTGCTCTCAGCTTGTTGTTTGGTTAATCTGCCCCCACGTAGCCAGAAAAAAACTGACATCTCCTGATTATACACCACTGTAATATCCTGTCTCAATCTCATAGTCACAAAAGACAAAGTCCCAAAGAAAAAATAATGCTTCCCACATTACAAGATTCATTTAGCGTGAAGGTAGAAGATTCGGCACTGTTAAGATGGAGCCGCCAACCATTCATCCTGTTAGATAAAGACACTAATACTGCTGATTTCACCATTAAAGAGACAAAATACTCCCCTAACTTCATTATTTCTGAGCTTCTTTGTAGGCTAAAGCTCTCATTGGGGTTACAACTACAAAATCGAGATCATGAGAATGAAAATGCTGAAATAAATTTTCTTCTTTGAAAAAAAAGGAAAAATAAGTCGTAAACACGTGTAGTAGTAGTAAACATGTTACATAAGTAGAATAGTTTCAAAGCTCTGCTGAAAATGGTTACTGAAGCATTGAGCAATGGTTACTCCATCAGCCATGAATAACAACGTAGGCCATGATAACGGGAAGCACCATGTCCTTAGATGGGCCTGTGTATGTCCTGGAAGTATGCTATCACGAACAGACATGTACTGCAGGGCCTCAGGCATAAATAGATGCTAAAATATTTCATTTCTCTGACAGATTATCTGTGCTGTTGAAGGTCACTACTGTAGTGAAGAGAGGAAGACCTGACACACACAATCACAAGTGAATTCCACTCTAGACAATCAGAACACGTCTCAAAGATTCCCTTCACTCAGCTCATAGACAGAGGTACTTTCCCTTCTCTCTTTCCGCTACTGCAGCTGTTGAACTGGGGTCTATTTTGAATCAATAATCACTGATTATTTTTAATGGCCTACTGTTCATAAAGACCTGCAGAAAAAAAATGTGTGAAAAGGTTTACTATTAAATTAACCACACTGACCTATTTGTCAAGATGCGTTAGTAAGATCTTAATGCTAGCACAACAATGAACACAAAAATGAAAATAAATAAGGATAAAGAAATGGTGACACTCAAATGCACATTAAATAAAGAAAACAGGAAGAATCTGGAGGGCAAAAAGGACAAAACACTGAAATTAAGGTTCTGAGTGGTGAGCCTGAATCAGGAATCACCGGATGAGAACCCAACACAGCCCTTAAGGCTACTGGTCCTTAGAGATTGCTGCTAGCAGTGTGTCGCTAACGACAGATGGTTTGGAATGTGAGTTGGTTTCCTTGACCGCAAACCACCAGCTGCAGCTGGCTGCAGCCTCGACCAGGAAAAGTTAGAAGGCATGAGTTGGGGGTGAAAAAATGCCCAAGTGGCTACAGACTAACACACCTAAGGAGACCTGCATGGAAGCCATTCGGTGCGATATGATAGGCTGCTATGAGCCACGGAGGAAGCTTGCTTAAGTGCTTTAATAATGGTTTGCCTGTAATGCGTGCAAGTGACACTATCGAACATTTTATCAACAAAATTATTATTACCAATGATAAATTGTCTTTTGGCCAATACATCCCGCTGTCGCTTTATTGCCCAGGATTGACATGCACTACTCGTCAATATGACGGGTCCTAGTCAGACGTCTCAGAGTTGCAGAACTTTGGTTGTTGGACTTATGTTCAAAAGTGACTTCAGTTAAACCTGAAATACCAACTAGGCAAAGTAGGTAATTGCCTCACTTTGTGGTAATTTGTTAATTCAAGGTTTTAAAAGCTCGACCTTACCCTCATAGACCCTCATTTCCATCATTCATCCTCAATCCCTGCCCTGCTGAGCTTGTTGTATTGTGGACAATGACAGAAAAAAACAGAGTACGAATTCCAAAATGGAGTCCACATGACCACAAGCAGAAACTTAAGGGCCAACAAAAAACCCTGCTTTGTTATCAGCAGGTTAACCCAGTCACATTCATTTTCTGTAAGCCCCATGGCTCCCAGCAGGTTGAACTGGCCACTGACTGTTGTTTGGTTTGTGATAACTTAACAGATTTTCATGTTACACAGTCCAGAGTCTACATTCCTCTGACTGAAATACAGATTGACCCAAATTCCCACAAACAGGGAGTCAATATGGGTCCGTAAGTATTTGTCACCCAGGGGTACCCATGATACTGGAACAGCTACGACATGCAAAATGAAGCAAAATGAAGCAAGAGAAACAAAATGTGACGAAACTTAGAAACAGACAGAAGATTCCTGTGAAAAACATGGTTAGCACAAACCTGTTCGCAGTGTGAGCCCACAAAGGAAAGATAAAGGTGAACTTATAAGTGTGACGTCAAAACCTCAAAGGTAACGCTTGCTTTAAAGTTTAGAAGACAGACTTTTAATGAGGTGCGTGGGAGTCCTGCTAACAGAAGGTAGGTTGTGTTAGTTAGTCTGAACCTCCTTACCTCTCACGTCCTCGTCCTCGATGGTAGTGTTGGCACTCTCGCTGGATTCCTGCGAAACCACAAATAAAGAATCAGTGAGTATCAGCAGGTAAGAGCACAAAATAACATCTGCTAAGATCAGGGTGCTCAGTGTTTATTCATAGCGGGTCGTTTCATCATCGTCTGTTGGATTCTAACCTATGATTAGATTTTTGACACCATCTCAGCGTTATTATGGTGAGAGGCTATGGTGACAACATTGTGCTGAGATGATAGAAGAAAAGACTCTCAAATTTTCTCTCCTTTTAGTATTTGGCTTTGGTTTGGCACAGAGTTTATGCTCAACCTAAAAAACAAAAAAAACAAAAACAAAAAAAACAGACAAGGTATAAAAGGATAATTCAAGTAGTACCTTAAATAGCCAAGATCTGGCAAAAATGGCAACATCACCACAAACCAGTAAAAAATACTAATTTTATTACTTCACGTGTCAAACATAGTCCAAAACTGTTGTAATTATTGGAACAGATTTCTGTTATTTTTATACTGTGGTGCTCATTGAGCCAATATGGCCTCAAAATGTTTTAAGTAATTCAGCCAAACATGTTTAAAGCGAGCATTCTTTAGCATTATGAGTCTTTGAGAGGAAGAAATTACAACTGCTAACAATAAACAGAATATTCCATTATATGCATATTCAGAAATTAAACATTCCTTTTCATGCCGTCGATGGATTATAAATATCATATGTATGTTACTTATATAACGGTCCTCTTGTTGCTTGTGGATTTAACAGACATAAAAGCATGTACTGCACTGATACATGTGATGATTTAAGCAAACAGCTGCTCTGTATCTACACAACACTCTTACTATGCACAAGCACACACACTGTTTACTACACTAGGAGCTACAACACCATCATGTCACTGCACAAAGCAAAAAATACGAGCATGCACGTGTTCCCACAACATCATCTTATGGATTACACATGATCATGTAGATCCATACGTCTTGCACAAGGAAATCACCCAGACACAGTAGATGGCCTCGAGGCTGTTCTGATAAGGATTTGGATTGGAACAGCTTTAGTATCCATGCCACCGCATGGTCTTTATCATGTTCCAAATGCATGCATAATCCCTTTGTCACGCAAATGTAAAGCTGATGTTATAGCAGCAATCCTTCACAAAGGTTAAAAACTCATGTGAGATGACACAATCTCAATATGTTGTGAATTATCTTAAGGTTTTACATGACGACAGTTGCATAGATACACAAAACTATACACGCACATGACCAGTGTTGAGCGCAAGAATTACATGCAACAGTTGAAAACATGCAATATTTAACAGAATCTGTAGTCCATTGTTCTTTCACATGATGTTGACTTTTACCATTTGCACACAAACATCATCAGAAGCAACGTTCAGACTTCTACGCTACACAGCAGCAAACTACAGCTTCAGACCGGCGTCTGAACAGCTGTATACCTTGTTTCCATCAGCTGGGTTGTGGATAACAGTGGTTTGAGGCTCCTGATTTGAGAGGACCAACAGTAGGAAGAGGCGTTGGTGCAGAATGAAAGTGGGTTAGGAAATAAGGTGGACAGAAAAGTGTTTAGTAAAGTGGACAAAAATGAAAGCAGTGAAGGATTTGGAAACTGACAACATTGCTATTTGGGGAAAGCAAGCCATTACTACACCACTAGTATACACGAATGGGATGATATGGGAATGGAAGACGGAATAATAGCCTGGACATCATGTAAAGTTTATCACCACAGATGATCAGATTTTACTCAGCAATGACAACAAGATGACGATAAATGACAACAAACAGATACAATGGTTAATAGACAGACTCCATATCTGCTTTTCCTACCAAATAGCAGTAGAAAAACATTTTTTTCCAAGAGCTAAACACCCAGGAAAGGGTTTACACGAAAGGCAGGCATTCACCAACGACACACAACTCTACAGACACATCAGACACCAGAATTACTCTGATTCTAATAAAGAAATACAAAAGGTAACAGACATACATCTTCAAGGAGGATTTCCCACTTACATGTACAGTACATGCTATTGCACAAAAACCTGCTGTACACTGGTGCTGTATCTGCTGATGTGTCTAATGTGATGAAACATTGGGTAAAACCCCTGCAGGGTAAAGGTTGTAGGTCTGCAAGTGAACTCGGTCGCAGTGATGATCATGTTATCTGACAGGAGGGCACGGTGCCTGGTTCACCTAAAGATAACGTTAATGTGGTGTTTTAATGCAGATCCAGGAGTCTGTATGTGGCTGACTATGAACATGACCATTAAATTTGAAATTCTTGGTTACATCCAGCAATCCAGAAGTAAAAATCTCCATTCTCAAGTTTGGTTGATTGTTTAACTCCCCCGACTGAATAATTAGCACCAAAGATTAGCATCCATGTCAGAAAATATCTAATTTGATGAAAGGCAAACCTCAAAAAGTGACAGAACAGTTGGGGAAGTATGCCAAAGCCCTATGTATTTATGGCCTAGCTTAGCATGAAGACTGAAAACAGCGAGCATGGATCTATGCAAATTTAAGAAAATATATCCACCAACACATCCAGTTGACTAAAGTGTGTCTCACTTGCTTAATCTGTAAATGAACAGACATATAAACACAACTACTTGTGGTTTTATAGGAGTATTGTTCGCCAGCACTCCATTCACACTAAAACCACACAAGATGCTTGAATATTCCTGTTTGCGGACAGTTAGATCATGCTAATTTGACACCTTTAGAGTGGCAGGTGAGTGCCAAAATATGAAGAGATCCAGGCTAGCTTTGTCCAACTGCTTCATGATTTATTCTAGCTAAATTAACAACTCCTTACTACCCGCATCATACTTAACACACAGACATTAAATTGACATTATCTACAATAATTATCATAATAAGGAGGTAAGTCAACAATGACTGCCTTACTGCATTTCAGTTAAAAGCATCCCATTATCAACTGTTGGTAGAAGTTAAAGATTAAACATTATGTAGCAGTAATTCAGTTTGGGAGTCAATTACTGAATTCAGCAAGAGTGGTGTGGAATTGCCAGTAACAACAATGAGGCAGCCTCTGACAGGCTTAATTCCTCATAGGAACCGTGAGTGAGACTCACAGGTACCAAAAATGTCAGAAAGGCATAGTCCTGGAACATTACTGTAAGTGTTTAAGTTGTAGACTACACAGATTATCATTAAAAACAGTATTTACAGTGATTTTTGAAGCCTCAACAGAACAAACCAGTGTTGTGGCAACAGTTTATTTGCCACAGTTGGCATGCAATGGCCCCAGTGCCATTACAGCCACCATCAACAACAAAGGAGAATGTAGCCCATGTACAGCAATGTGGCAACGCAATAAAGCAATCCAGAGGTGCGTGTGGACAGCTCATGTTACACAACCATGGCATATAGAAAAAGAGATCAACGATAAAATGAGAAAGGTGACTGATTGCACAACAGGACTGTGCAATCAGGACAGACGTCACAGAAAGTATGGACATCTGTATGATTAGCGACATGTCATGCAAACACAGGCAGCAAGGCAGGCAGACAGTGTACCAGAGAAGGAGTGGGGACAGGCTCTTTGGGGCTGGTGACCACATTGGCCTTGTTGTTGATCTGGAGGGACAGAGTGGACAGACAGGCAGACAGACGAGACAGGGCAGAAGTGACAAGGCTTAGTGTCCAAACGGTCGCTCTTCAAGCAGCAGCTGCAGAGGGAAGAAAAGTGGAACGCCGTGCTCAGGTGTTGCCATCTGGGATCGTGAGCGTCGGCGTGTAGACGGCATGCGTGTGACCCAGCCGGCAAAACAACACTTCAGTTTGGAGATTTGAGAGGCTAATCGAATAAACGTCCTCTAATTCGAACCTTCAATCATCAAATGCTACAAAGACCAGAGTTAATAGACCAAGGAGCACTCTTGTTGATGAAGAGAGACAGTGTGGCGAGAAACAAATGACCCAATTACTGTGTAGAACAATGATTAATTAGGCAAAACGCAAACTGACTTTGGTACTTGTTGCATGAGTGCTGATGGTAGTCTGTTCTTACATCTATGAGAACTTGATGAGGCACCTGAGATGACATTTTGTTGTATGTATGTTCAACTCCTTTCACAAGAATTTACATGGACGCTATAATTTGACTGGTTGGGTTTACCACAGAACAAGGAATGGTGATAGAAAGTTGAGGGCTTGTATTATATGGCCTGAAAATGCTAAGTCTATGTAAAATTTCACTGTCATCCATCTAGAGATTTTTCAGTCTGGGCCAAGGTGGTGGACCAAATATCCTTAGCAACAGGCTGCTAGACATGGACTGTACATGTACCATTATAGTCAGATCAGCAGATTGTAGCATCCTTCTGTTAACTGGAAAACAAACATGACACTTGCAACCTATTTCCTTGTCTGCAGTACCTCAGAGTGAGTCATTTAACTCCATTCTTTACACGACAGTAACGACCAACACTGGATTCCTGGGGATGACACTGATTTAGAGAGTAATCTTTTTTTTTTTAAATGATGAAGTCATCCTTTATTATTTTCCAGCAATGCAATTCACAAACTGGTTTGCGACTTTACTATGAAGACACCGCATGACTCCGCACCACCGTCTGCTTAACTGCGATCTGCTACATGTGCTGCAGACAGTGCTGAGAGGATTGTAGCCAATGGAGTCAAAGCTGCTCTGATAGACAAACTGTGATGACATGGCTTCTAAAGCACTGTCAGCATCCTTTTCTGTATTATATTCTGTAAAGGAAAGTTTTCATATCAGCATACAACACCCATAAATCACTGATAGGCCAATATAATATCTGTCAACTAGTATGTTGGTCAGGTTCTGACAGTCACCTTGATAATAGAATCATGTACAGAAGAATGAATATGCAGAGAAAAACCCAACAATTTCCCATTTTTTGTAAATATGTTGGAAGAACTCCCTATAAACAGGTAGAAACCTCTAACAGAACCAGACTCGGAGTAAGAGTCAGAATATGTATTCAGAGGAATATACTGTGGTCATTTACAAGGGAATTCCCACCAACAAAGCAGAACAAACGGAAATGAATCAGTGTCTTCAAAAGGTTTTTTCAGAACTCCATTAAGGCCAGTTGTCAGGCAGCGATAAGGACCCTCAGAAACACTGTTAGAACTGTTACTATAACAATCTACGGCAAAACTCACCCAAGAATCTAAGGGTCAAGGAGCAGGGTCAGATCTAATATTGTCCATTAGGCTCTATGTGGAATAATGGTTTCAGTACAGAAAGCAAAACTACACACTAAAACTCCTCAATCCATTTGTAGCTGGGGAAACACTAAATGACCCGTAGTTTAAAAGGCAATTGTTTCAACAGGATACACAGAGTTGGTGCTTTCTACAGAACCCAGATCAGTCAGAAACCGGGAAGTCTGACTCACGCCTACTGGGCAGAGGCACACAATTGTTATGTCACAAGTATCATCACGTTAAAACCATTAAGGGCTTTTAGCATGACAGAGTGGTGTTATTACTTCTGGATTTGGTAAAAGTTTAATAACACAACTGTCTCTTCTAACAAATTACACTGGCTTCTCCTGAATTTCCACTGATGGAGGATTAACCCAATCTATTGCCAAAAGCAACACAATCGTGATTAAACCTATGATGCACTGATTAAGTTCTATGCATTTACAGTATGACTTGAAATACTTCCTGCTATTCTCTTCAACAGAGATGTGTGAACAGTAACAGTATTTTATGGTTATTTAGGCTAAAATACTGGATTCAGACAGTAAAATGTCTACTCTGATGTTTTAAGTCATTCCAGAATTGGAGGACATTTTACGTCCCACCCGTCAAATTTTAAATAATCCATGTACAAAATACTAAAACATGCAGTTGTTGTGTAAATTTACTCAAACTAGGAGAAAAGAATGTTTGAAAATATTTTTAAAAAACACCAAATAAGTCTGGAGTTCCCCCTAAAATGACATTGTTCTCTTGTTCCACGCCCCTGATGACCAAACTGAGTCTCAAATAAAACAGCTAAAATGAAATTTAAATCTTTTTTTTGGTTTTATTTTTTGTCATTGATGTCTCTTGTAATTGTGGGAACATTCTTTTGAATCAACATATTTAAAACAATAATAATTAATGTGCATGGAACGTGTGTCCCACAACAACTCTGTTAGCATAGCCTTTTAGCTGGTAGAAGAAGAAAACAGTGAATCACATGAAACGCTGGAATTAAGATCATCAAACTGTTTTCCTGAAGAATGGGTAGAGCAAAGCTATGTCCTCTCTTCTATTTTTCATATTTTCAAAACATTGTCAGCCTTGATTGAATGTCTCACTATCTCAAATCCATGCTAATGTTAGCTTTTTCCTCAAGAGTAGAAGCGAGATATTTAGCTCTACCTCATACTAATCCATGCTAATGTTAGCTTTTTCTCAGCATTAGAAGCTAGATATTTAGCTAGCTGTAACTAGGGTTGCCACCCGTCCCTTAAAATAAGGAATCATCCTTTAATTGACAATTAATTTTTGCGTCCTGTATTGGATCAATACGGGACGCAAATTGTTCCGTATTTTCATAAATGTCCCATACACGTCTGTCACACATTCATCAAAACTGTATAATGAACAAAATAAAACACGGGAAATATTAAGGGCAGCTAATTTCTTCGACGTAGGACCTATGTAGCGAGGACCTGATGCGAGGTCCAGCGGACAGACTTCTCTGCGTGCCCGGTCCTGCCCGGTTCTTCCCGGTCCTACGGTCCTACCCGGTTTTGCCCGGTCCTACGGTCCTGCCCGGTTCTTCCCGGTCCTACCCGGTTTTGCCCGGTCCTACGGTCCTACCCGGTTTTGCCCGGTCCTACGCAGTCCTGTGGTCCTACCCGGTCCTGTGGTCCTACAGTCCTACCCAGTCCTGTCCGGTCCTGTCTCTGGTTGCCTGCTTACAGACGCTGCTGCTCCCGCGCGTTTAAAAATGTCTACAAGCGAAACTCCACCACGTCCACAGAAGCAAGAACATTTTCAAAATGGCAGACCTGAGTGGGAAGACTGGAACCCCTGGCAGTGGATACGAGACAAACTGTGTTTTCTGTTGCTCATGGATTAGCTGAAGTAAGGCAGCATCAACATGTAAGAAACATGAAAACAGAGAGAACCCAACCAGTAGGTCACAGTTTATCATCCCCCAGTCATCTCCTGAAGTCCATATGGTGAGAGACATCAGTATCTGGTTGTTAATTTACCAGAGGATGCTTATAATCCTGCTGATGTGGTCTGTACTCTACAGTATTTTAGTGACTCAATAAATGCCTAAGTTGTTTATTATTATTTTAAACGCTTTTTAGTTTTTAATAAACATTTATTTAATAGCCGATATGTAATCAATAAATGGCCTTTGCCTGTCTATAGAAAAACTCACTCAGAACTCTGATATGTTAACAGTACTAAATAAATCAATAAATACATGCATACACACATAAATAAGTTAATATATTAATTGTATTAAAATTTAGATGGAAAACAAATATCTGCAGAGAATTTCTTTGTCCAGTATTCTGCATTCAGTTGTTTATGTTTTTTCAGAATCCAGTATTGCTCACTGGTTGGTCATTACATTTTGTTAGTTTGGTTTAAAATGATGCCACCTCTTTTCAGACAGAACCTGTGATAATAAAACAATACAAAATTTTTAGTTCCGTGTTAATAAAGCACTTAAAGCTTTAAGTATGGCTAAATGCTTTTTTCAAAATTAAATATATCACTCCTTAGGTGGTAGTGGCCCCAAGTTCAGTAAAGTTGGAAAGATATTCACAGATTGGGACTTCCAGCATCAATAACTCATTAGATATAGGTTGTCAAAACATAAACGGTGCCTCTTTCCCATTGTTGCAAGGCAGACAATGTGCTACAAGCCCAGTTTTATCAAAAGTAGCTGTCTTTCAAGCTACAGGAATAACATTGGTGTCTATGGAGTGAACAGGGTCCGTCTGCAATTTACAAAACCTCTGCAACAGTAAAGAGAGACAAATATTCAATAACTTCACTCTTATACATTGTAGTGTCACTAAAATCACTGCAGCCTTCAACTGGCTCCTGTTGACACCAATGTTATTCCTGCAACTTGAAAGACAGCTACTTTTGATAAAACTGGGCTTGTAGCACATTGTCTGCCTTGCAACAATGGGAAAGATGCATCGTTTATTGTGATGAAGTCAGATCTGTTCTGTTTGTTGTTATTGCGCCCTAGTGGTTGTTTTGTATATTCGTTCATTTTTGTTACCTGAGGAAAAGAGGAAGTGAGGTCATGCTCATGAGGTCACTTCCTTCCTTTTCCTTCCTTGCCTTTAAAAGCCAGTCAGTGGCAGTCACACCTGTTTTGCATCTGTTGCCATCCACACCTTCACAGTTTGAAAACGGCATCATCTGTAAGTTCTGTTTGTTTCTTATTATGAAAGCAACATGTGTATTATTATTAGTTTGAAATGTCATTTGCAAATAGGTCATCTAAGATATCGGTTGATTTCATTTATAGGCCACGTTCTTTGTGATGCTTTTGATTGTGTATGCCTCTTAATCAGTATGTTTGTAGGAGATGTTTGCAGATTCATTAAGTTAAGAAATATTATTTTGGTGTTTTGTGAAAACATGGTCTGTTTATATGCGTTATACTGATGCAATGTTTTGTTTATCTCTGGTTTTGTTTGTAGTTTCACACTTTATCCTGATTGAACTACCCAACTCAGCACATGGCCTGTTCCTTGGAGTTTGATGAGGAGAGTGTTTAGCTGTCTGTACAGCTGAGTAAACGTTCATGGGGACAACACTTACCGAGGACAGAACATTTATGTTTTGACAAGATTTTTCTGAGTTATTGATGCTGGAAGTCTGAATCTGTGAATATCTTTACAACTTTACTGAACTACGGTCCCGAGCAGCCGTGGTGGGCGTCCTTTATTTTCATTTCTGAAAGGTGGCAACCCTAGCTGTAAATGCTGACCAGGAGGACAAACTTACTGATGGAAAAACAGTAAAAAGATTTTGTCTTATCCTGATAACACAAATTGGTCAGCAGTAACAGCTAGCTAAATATCTAGCTTCTACTCCTCCCAGTTTGACAATCCTGGTAAAATATAGCTTAAAATGAGTTTTCCCAGCTAATTTTAAGATCTCAATATTCTAAATATCATATCTTATTTCAAGAAATGTTACCAAGACATTTTTCACTTGTTCTGTTGGCAGATTTTTTCACTATTTCAAGGTAAAAGCTCCTTGAAATAAGTTCTTTTGTCTTGTTTTGAGAGGGGCATTTTTTCCAGTGCAACATCCCAGTGTTTCCCCCGTTGAGTCATGCAGTGCCTCCCCAGCTCTAGGCGGGATCGCGTTTGTGGTGGAATTTAAATAGAACAAGGTTTCTGCTGCTAACTACCCACTGCAGGTGTCGGTCTCGCTAACAAGCAGCTCAGACCTACCCTCAAACGCTCGGTGCTGTCCATCTTCCTTTTCTGCATCACAACACAACGAGAGAAACTGAAACCATGTCGACTGTACAACCAGAAAACACACAATCCCACCGTTCTCCATGAGAGAAACAGTAATTAACGAATGCCACCAGCAGGAGCTCATCAACAGCAAAAGAAACACACATTAATCATTCTGTCAGGCTAGATTAAAAGGGAAATGTGTTGAAAAAGGAAGTACCTCAGAACCAGAGCCGGAATTAAGACGATCCTGAGGAGAAGCACTAATGATGAGGCAGCGTGATTCAGAGAAATCTGAGCTTTCAGACTCCTTTAGCGGATTGTTTTGATTCTTAATTTACTCTCATCCTTGTCATCACACGTTTTTAGCAGCAGCTGATAAATCCGTGACAAAAATAACTCTTCCTATATTGTAAGCTGGTGTTGAGAGGGTGGACTTTTATTCCGATCAGATCTTAACATCTGTAACATCTGCCGCCTAGTAATCCAGCATTGCGTCAACAGTCATTGATAATCACTGATTGCAAATCCATACACAATGATTAGGTGCACAAACTAAGCTATAGTAACCCACAGTTATAATGCATGAAAAACTCTGCAACATTTCATATGTTTCTAAATCAAGCTCCACTGTCTCTTCAGGCAAATCTGGGCCATTTTCTCATTTTAACACCATATGGGAGTCATGTTGTAAAAGTTTTTTACCGCAAATGACCAAATTCTCTAAAAATGTCTGCGTCTATCGGTGTAGATTATTAGGGGCTAATGAAAGTTTTACATTTTTATATTCTAAAATTTGCTGTAGTGTTTTTTAAGGTATGATAAAGCAGCACTGTTTTAACTTTTAGTGTGAGTTATTTGAAAATTTTAACGTGTTTATAATAATGAAAGGAAAAGAAACCCCCCAAAAGGTGAAATGTACCACAAAAAAGCTATAAATTTCTCTGTAGAAGCCTGATTTTTTGGTTGAACCAGAAGAACATGTTTTATTTTTACACATTCCTTCAATGACAGACGTTAGAACCCGGACATCATTTTATTGTACTACAGAGGCATTAATTTAAATCCTGAACAGATGAGATGTTAGTTTCTCTCTACGAAACACAGCAATAACAACCCATCAGATGCTGAAATCAAACCAGAGAAAAGACAAGTTATGTTTTAAGAAAAAGTTCTGAACTGAGCCATGTTGGTTTTTAACAAAGCTGACTTTTCAAATTGAGACAGACTTTACAGAAACTAGTTTATTGTTTTTGTAAACTTGTGTTGCTGGTTGGTCTTCCAAAGCCGTAAACTAGAGGCAACAGCTTTCCCCATCACTAGATACTCTTATAGGAAAGTGAAAGAAGGGCTTTTATTTGTAATTTGGTTGAGCTAACTCTTCAAGACAGAAAAAATAACATTGGAGAATACAGCGCTGAGGGATGAGAAAGCAAGTCTGGCTCATCAACATCCTAAACAAGGGTGAAATTGAATTCCAGATTTAGAAGCAGAGGGTGGAAAGAGACGCACACACACACACTCTACGGTGGCATGAACGGTGGATTTCATCTGGTGACAACTGAGCAGAGAATGACAGAGAGATGAAGCCTATCATCCACCTTCGAATCATAATTCAATCATCAGTTATTCGGCTCAGACGGCAGATGCTCCACCTCCTCCCATACGCTCTGACGACGCATAAGGGGATCGTTATTGGGAAATATCTGTCACACCCACTGGGGCAGACAGATTTCACTCCGGAAACTCGAGCTCTTACTTTTATCCGTTTCACTCACAATGCCAGCTTTCACAAAAACAAAAGAAAAAAGTGTGAGAACTGAAGGTATACTTACTTTGACACCATCCGGTTTTTTGTTCAGCAGGCTCTTGGCTGCTGTAGAGACAAAGACAACAATGCAAGGGAATCAGTGGCCAGCTGGATTGAACGACAACAAACACACTTAGACACAAACGCACACATGCACCAGGTCTATTCAAGGCTGGCCAATTACTAGCAGCCTCAAAGTGGGCCCTGCTAGAATTGGAAGCAGAAGAGAAAAATGCAAATTAAGTCAGGAGATGAAACAAAACTTAGTAAATCATTAGTCTGGAACATGCAATTAGAGTCATCTGACAAAACTGTCGGAGCAGCAGCATCCAGAAGTTTTTCTTTTCTCATCTCTGATTTAGATAAAAGAGAGGAGCGAGGATCATGTGATTGTTTCCTCGGGTTTTGTACTTTTCAGTTAACATGCAGGGACAGTGTGAGACATGGAGCAGGTGATTGGTGGCGGAGGGATAGCAGCACGGGGGTGGATTTGGGGTTTTGTGCATCTTTTACAACAGTGAGGGGTTTATTGGCAGGAGGGATTGTCAAACCATAGACATTTGCATGTTCAGTAACTGATAGAGGCTTTGCAGCGACATCAGATCTCATTTGGCAGCCGTATTAGAGGAAGGTTCTCCTCTGTAAATACTTCAAAGGCAATGCGGAGGAACGTCCAATATCTGTCTTCTACATTCATCCATAGCTGTGATTCAAACCAGCTACAGAATGTGTGTAGACTTTGTAACCAAACCAGGTAGCAGACATGGAAAATAACATTATATTTATATATATTAATCCATCTATGCATGAGGCAATCCTTGACCTACACTACTGTTCAAAAGTTTGGGGTCACCCAGACAATTTCATTTTTTCCATGAAAACTCCCACTTTTATCCATGTGCTAACATAACTGCACAAAGGTTTTCTAATCATCAATGAGCCTTTCAACACCATTAGCTAACACAATGTAGCATTAGAACACAGGAGTGATGGTTGCTGGAAATGTTCCTCTGTACCTCTATGGGGATATTCCATTAGAAATCAGCCATTTACAGCTAGAGTACATACAGTGTACATGAATTAAAGTTGCTCTAAAATGAGTTGAAGTTGTTCTATATTAATTAAAGTTGCTCTAAAATGAGTTAAAGTTGCTTTATATTAATTAAAGTTGCTCTATATTTGTGAAAGTTGCTCTATATTAGTTATAATTGCTCTAAAATGAGTTAAAGTTGCTCTAAAATGAGTTAAAGTTGCTCTAAAATTAGTAGAAGTTGCTCTATATTAAGTTGCTCTAAAATGAGTTAAAATTGCTCGATATTGGTGAAAGTTGCTCTATATTAGTTAAAGTTGCTCTAAAATGAGTTTAAAGTTGCTCTATGTCATTGAAAGTTGCTCTAAAATGAGTTAAAGTTGCTCTATATTGGTGAAAGTTTCTCTGTATTAGTTAAAGTTGCTCTACATTAATTAAAGTTCCTCTAAAATGAGTTAAAGTTGCTCTATATTAAAGTTGTACTGTGTGTGTGCAAAAGAAGAACTATTTTATGCAAATAGCAAACTGCTAATTATAATATGTGACAATAAATAAGCCGAAATGTGTAAATCTTGGGTCTAGTTTCATAAAATGTTTAAATTTTGCTCTATACTGATTACACATATAGGAAAAGTCAATAGTCTAGAAACCCAATAAAGAAATTATTATTGGTAGTAAATCCTAAACATGTGTACTGAATCTATGTATTTACTAACCCTAACTAAGTGTTTAATATATGCACATAACAGTTTATAATACTAAATTATTCTACAGAGATATACATATAGCTTCTGTATAATATATACATATAACGAACAAGAAATTATCATACTTGTTTTCCTTGATCTTAATTTGTAATCCTGTGTTTATATTCAAACATATTGCCACATAAACAATTTTAAAAAGAAATTGCTACTGAATTTATGTCGATATTATTCAGTCCCTCTTTTCCTCCAATATGACCACCAACTGATGCACTATGTCAGCTGAAAGCCCTATTCTGGTGCTTTTAGTAGACATGACATGCCTCACAACCAAACCCGGCAGTGCAGTTTAGTACCCGCTACGCCAAGGACTCTTACCTTGCACGAGTTACCGCACAAGAGGAGGGAGGAAGAAAAACAAAAGTAAACACTAAGGGCATGTTGACACTGATACTGATGCAACACTGGCAACTGACAATTTGGAGATTACAAAATGAAATTGAAGAAAATGAGAAAAAGTAAGCGATCTCATCATTTGTCATGATCAATAACTAAGTTTGAATGGTTTTGCCCTTTAAGGACCTGCAGATGGAACTTTATCGATCTGTGCGATCCTTCAGCAGCTCAAAAGGAAAGACGTGGAGGTAAATGGGTTTTAAAGGCCAACAGATTGGAAAAACAGCAAAAGGGGCTGCGTTTTAAACGAAAGCTCAACACAAAGACACAGTAAAGGAGGACTTTCATCTGCAATCAATGCTACTTCAGACAGTGACAACATTCGGCACTGCGCTAGAAAGGAATCAATGCTCTAGGTAGGACCATTAGCTGTCAACCTTCATTATAACTGGCTCAGTCCTACCTGAGAAGTTGCGAGTGGCAAGCATAGTAGTCAGGATAGCACCCTAGGGAGAGAAATGACCACAGAGAGAAACAAACTTCGATGTTTACACAGGCTGAAAGGTTAATGATTAGGTCTTGTGCTGTCTAGAACTGAGTTTGGCTGATTTCTGTAGCATTAAAAAGCAAACCGGACCTTTTTTTCCCAGAGAAAAACATCAAATCTGTTCACTTTCTCATTAGATATTGCAGCAAGTGGTTGATAACTGCTGAGCTATTGGCCCAGATGTTGTACCTTGAGTTTCCTTCTAGCGTTGAATTTCTTGAGGCACTCCACGGTCTCCTGTCTGTGCATCATGGACGCCACAGTGGAGCGTTGCTGTCAACACAAAGAGACAGTGTGTGGAGATTATAAGAGGTCTTTAAGTGATGATGGAGGGCTCAGATGTGAAGGTTGTCAGTGCGACACCTACGCAGATCCAGGGGTGTTTGAGTGCATCTGTGGCAGTGACCCTCTTGGCTGGGTTGATGGTCAGCATCTTGTTGATCAGGTCTTTGGCCTCTGGAGTCACCGTGTCCCACTCTGGAGAAGGGAACTGTTCAGGAACGACATCACAGAAATTATTACCAACCCTTCATCTGACTGGAGCCTTAAACTGTACATCTGCTCATTGACCACCATCCATCTGTAACCCAGTCATATATGTATTTATTTACATTTACCACCTGGAATAAATGTACTAAATGTATGATGTAGGTAAGTGAGAAATCTTCTGTCTTTTATAAAGGTCAATTCAAGTATCTAATAATATCCAACTATCAATTTTTATGTCCTCAGGGCTAGAGCAGAGTGCTGAAAGTTTCCTGAACTAGATTTGGAACACTTTTTACATTTAAGCAGTATGTTGTTCTCTGTTTAGGACAGATGCAATGTGTGTTTTAGCATATAATTTTAAACAAGAATAATGCTTAGAATATATTGCTATTGATGAAGTCCCAAATCAAGGGCCAGAGTCTAAGATTGGACCGTGTTCAAATGTTAAGGATCTTCAAAAAATCACCAAGAGAAGTCAGCATTCAAGGGCAGTAGGATTTACTGTCGACAAAAAACCCGGGAGAAGTTCTTACCAATGATCAACACCCCAAGAAAAACCCGAGATATTGAGCTGTGCATCGTCTTTTATGCTGTGAGAGTTGGTCATTTTTTCACGCCTATAGGGCCTATGATAGGACTGACAGTTTTGACACCATTATACTTTTCTAAATCTTTTTATCAGATCATTCTCTGAGGCCTCAGGCTGCAAAGCACAACATCTAGGGATGCTAAGGCTGTATTACAGCAGCCTACATATCAAAAAAGACCCTGTCGTATAAACAGTGAATACCAGAACCTGTGGACGTAAGACCAGTGAATACCAGAACTTTCTTAGCTTTGGATCTATTGGTGGTCCCTATCTGAATGTCTACATCATGGCTTAATTTGGAAAAGAATTGGCAGAAGAATTGGACAATCTGCTTGTGAGACTTGACAAATATGGAAAAGAATATGGGAAGATCAGGAACCACCTAAAATCAGTCCAAACACCTTTGTGTCAGTATTCAGAAGATATTGAACAAGCCATAGTACCATTTATCAAAGCTGCAGTGGCCATGCTTCTAAAATGATGTTACTTGCACAATGTAGCTCTGAAAAACAGATGGGCAAGTGTGTCAGCCTTTGTATAGGGGTTATCAGTGAAATTTGTCGTTTCTGTGACAGCTCAGATAGTGTGAAGGACACTACATTATGTCAACCATAGTTGACGGTATCCAAGAAAATACACTTTTACTGCCGTTTACAACCAAACTGCAAGATTAACTTTGCTAAAGAACATGAAAAGAAGACTGATAAATGTTAAGAAACATTTATTAGTCAGACAAAACGAAGGTGAATTTGTTTGGATCAGATGGGGTCCTGCATGTGTGGAACTACCACAGTGAATGCATAGTCCTGACAATGAAGCACGGAGGTGTAAGTGTGATGATATGAGGCTGCATGAATGCAAAAGTTGAAAGGCATGTGACTTTAATAGATATACCAAAACACTAGAAGATGACTCCAAGTCTACAGAAGCTTGACAGAAGAGGAAAATTCGAAGTACTGGAAAAATAAAAGACTTGAATATCAACAATAAAAGGTGCACCGACTATGGTCAAAACTCTACACGACTTCTTGAGGGTCTTTTTTGCTACCAGTGCCACAAAATGAATGACTGTATTATCACTGCTGATGATGTTTTCTGGATGCATTTAGACTTCAGTGAAAATTGATATTTAACTTGCACAGATATGCATGTAAGATGTGTTTCTGAAAACCTCTACCTTCATTAAATTTCATGAATCACCCACCACTACATGAACTAATTCTACATCTTTATGTTCTTGGTTCTGTTTCATTATCACATTTGTCTTAAAATAGACAAGGCTGGTGTATCAGCCGAGGAAGACCCTTTAACAGCATATGTGGTGTTTTGTTCTTGGCCCCCATTCACACTCCAAGCCCAATTTACTGGACTTTGAAGTTTTACCTCTCCGATGTATTGCTGTCCATCTACCTCCCACTCCCCACCCCAACCATGAGCGATGGAGAACAAACACTGTTTACAGAGATGTTCTGCTTTGCTAAAGTTTTCAAAGAGATATTGAAAGAAATGCATAGAATGAGAGGAAGCAGGATGGCAGAGATGAACAGAGATCTAGCTTCACAACTTAGCTTTGAAACGCCAGAAAAGAAAACTGCGTCCCTCAAGTCAACTCGTCCACAGACGGAACGACTTAACACCCTCTTATCGGCAACATCAATTAGCACTTGGCCCTGAAACGCGGCTACACAAAAGCACCCTGTGTCGATGAAGAGTTAAGAGAAACCTTGATGGCATACAAAGTCAGTGACCCCTGCTTGGCTATCACAGCAAGTAAACACATCCAAAACAGGCAACCGAGAGAAAACAGGCCGTGGGATAATACAACTCCGCAAGCTACTGACGCATGGCTTTACTTCTATGCTTAATGTACCAACACTGCTTTGGGTGAGGAATCAGGGACAGTTCATTTTGCTGCAAACTGTATCTATACCTACTACAACAGAATACAGAGATAATGATAATTCACCACAATCATTCAGGTTTTAATGATGCATTGGACAGTTCTTAAACTAATTTCAGTAGTTTCATCTCCTTAGCTGTTTTCTTTTTTGATGCAGGCCAATAATTTGACCCTTCTGAGACAGATTAACGTCCTTTCCATGACCACAGGATATGTCTTCCCACATGGTTGTTTAAGAAATGAGAAGCCCCTCACTGCATCAGCTAGGGTTAGAGAAGTTGTTGCAGCTGAAACATATTCATCACTGTAGTAATTATCCAATGGAAGGCTCTTACCTATTTGCTTAGTTAAATCCAAGTGGTGATTTTTTATTTTTTTGGACAGGCAGCATATAACAGATAATGTATTGATAGAATAAAGATCCGACAGTACATTTAGGAGACTTGAGTTGGGAATAAAGTGGTGATATGAAGTTAAAATTGAACTTCGTATCGTTTAAGATATTTAAAATGAATCGTATTAGTACTCATTGTATTGTGTGTCAGTGTAAACTCACATCATAAGCTCCAGCTTTGATCTGCTGGTAGAGTCGGTGCTGGTCCTCGTCCCAGAATGGAGGGTATCCCACCAGGAGAATGTAGAGGATCACACCTACACAACACAAAAACACACTGTGATCATGGTTTATCAGGACATGCTGGTCACTTGGTAGTCAAAAAATACATTTTAAAGCAGATGTTTAAGCAACGTTGACCAAATTTCATCAAGATAAACATCTGGTGGAGCTCATTTTCCCATCCAGAGCTTTTAAACTATTGCAGAAGAAGAACAAGATGCTGTAAACCTCAGATGGTGAAAAAGCACGAGGACAATAATGTGGAAAATGCGATGAAAACTGGTTATCTAAGTTTGGTTGCTGTGCAGCTTTGTGGATAGTTTCCTCACACAGATCTGATGTTTTTGTCCATTTGTCATCTCTCCAGGGGAGGGGAGGCTTCAGTGAGCATTGAAGGCAAATGCTTCACGAATTTCATCATTTATTCACCAAGTCTGTTTCCAGTGCACCTTGTCGCATGTTTTTGCTTTAATTGCCAAATTCTCCACCTCAAACCGAATAATATTTGGATGTTTTTTAGCCATTTTCTGTTTTTCCATGCAAATTGTAAATGCCAACACAAAACAGAAAATGATGCTAAATATAGACAAACAAATGATGTCTAAATAAAGAGCAGTGTAGTAACAGACACTCTATCTGCGTATGTTTGCCTCTGTTACCCAGACGGTGTTTTTGATTGGCTGGTCGGTTTGCCAGGATTAGATGAAAAGGCTTTCTATGTGACGATGAGACGGTCTGACCACAAACACAACACCGGCTATTGTTGCTGTGGACTCCGTGAGTCAGCACAGGTGTGTTTAAAGCGGCACGAGTGTGTGTTTTACGCAGTGTGTGTCTGACATCTCAGGCCCAGGTGGCCCGGCCCATCAGATGTGTGTGTAATGAGCGGCAGCAATGATTAATTCAAGAGGTTGGAGCCCTCTGTTCTCCTCTGTGGGACACAAACTGAAGAGAAGCGCACACACTCACAGCAGTCTGAATGGGAAATGAAATATCGGTAAACTAAAAACTGAATTTAAAGAGACATTCACTGAGTATCCAAAGCAGTCAGGTGTGGCAGGGTATTTGACAGGATGAGTACGACACATTCAGTGCTGCATTTGTTGTTGTGTTCATTGTATTCTTCAGGTAATATACCTTTAGTGGTACCAGGCATTAAAATGAACAAGAATGTGAAGAAAACAAGGGTGGTCTAATAATTTGTTCCATGACTGTATATTGGACATTTTACCCAAACTACAACTGCAGAACCTGCACTTGAACAGCATTAGAGACACTCAGATTTGAGCTGTTTGTTACTCAAGTGGAACGTGACATGGATGGAACCAGGTTTTTAGTATTTGTCATCCATTCCTCCATCATATGTTAAAAATGTTAAAACTCTCACACTAATTCTTTCTTCCTTGCATGGGATAAGAAGATGGATCACCTTAAAGGCTAAAATACAGGCCCAGTAAATCCACCAAAGTTGCTTTATTTTTACTGACTGATTGAATGAAAACTAAATATATGCTTTAATTTGAGGTTTCAGTGGAAGTTACGCTTCGTTCCATTTCAAGTTTATCCACCCACTAATTCATTTAACACAGGGCCTGTGGATTAAGTGTGAAATCAACAAAGACTAAATTATTTTTGAGGCACTGGTGGAATGGAATTACATGTACTTAAGTATACTTTTATGGTGCTTGGACTTTATGTGAAATTTCCTAGTTAGGACACCTGATGCTTCTATTCCACTTCATTGTGCTGACAAATTTTTTTTATATTTTTTTTTTTAATAAACTTCCTTTTTTCAGTGAAATTTGCAAGACCTTTAAAATAAAACTCAAGTAGGGTCTGAATACTGCTTCTAATATTGGTTATAGTTGTAATTACACAGGATTTTCATGCGTAAAAAAGCAATTTTCACTGCAGTAAAAGTGCACTAAGCAGCCATAATTTCAAAATCTAACTTGGTATTAGCAGGTTTTTAAAACATGATCCCACCAGTGACTCTGCTCTGAGTCTGAGCTTCCTTTAAAGACAGTTTAGCCGTTTCAAGCCATGAGATTTGTTTGCAACTAATAACAAGCAGCTGCTACTGTACGTGAGGCTAACACCAACCAAACAAAGAGCTAAGCAGAAGATCTTACCACAAGCCCACATATCCACAGGCTTGCCATAGGGATCTTTCCTCAGCACCTCTGGAGACAGATAGCCTGGTGTCCCAGCAAAACCTGCAACAAACACACACATAAACTTTAAACTGTACGTAGTGGTCCATGAAAAGCTCGTTAGGACTGTCTCCTAAAAGGCAAACATTTCACTGTAGTTCAGGATCAGCGGTCCCATAAATTGAGGTTTATGAGCCGAGGTTAACAAGCTCCAAGAAGGAAAACACCACTTTCCGGGTATGTAGTTTGGCTCATGGCCAGCCTACTTTTAAAGCAGCCTCAAAGTACCAGCAGACCCTCTGGGCAATGAGACGTTGCACCGCTAGTAGTAAAGTCAGAACACAAAGTGAACTGGTTCCAGATGGAGGCCGGTGCTGGGGGAATAGACTAATTACTTCTCTGTTCTACGGGGAATAGTGGGAGAGAAATAGGCCTGATATCCATCCAAATCAAACCAGAGATGAGAGCCGAGAGCGTCGGCACACCTACTCCCTTTAGATAGGTAGATAAATGACAGGATGGCACAGTTGTAGATTTTCATTTGATTTACATGTTTAAAGAAATACAAAACCAGGACAAAAACCCAGTTGGTCTATTTCCTATTTCTTTAATGAGATTTATAAGAGTTTTTCTGAAAGCAGGTGACAATACAGAAAGAGAAGAGTCGCACAAATCACACTGTCCTGTGAGAGAAGATGTCTGAAACTGGATTTGTGCATCAGCAAAACGCCAAAAAGGATGAAAGATAAGAAGATGCAAAAGAATCTGAAAAGATTTCTTCAATATGGGAAGTTAAATTGCCCTTCATGTATATGCACCAATGAGCTAAATCGTCATAATCACTTAAAATTCATGTCAATTTCTGGCTAGATTAGAGAGTAATTGAACAGTTGCCTCCTGTGGTGAACATATTGATTGTGAGAAGGATGTTCAGGTGTAAAAAGCTGAACCACTTAAACTCTCATTAACAAACTGTCATGACCAGACGATTGGAGTGACCAACGGCCAGTGGTGAGGAACTACCAACAGTGTTCCGTAGCTTTGGTACAGGATGGTAGGGGATGTGCTGGAATTAGTCTGATTCTTGATGAGTTTAACAGACAACTTACTGGACCTGAAAATATCTGCTGCTAACATCTTGGAGTTAGATACCACAGGGCAACTTTGGAGGTCTTGTTGAGTCCATGCACTTCCCTATTAGGCAGGACTTGTCATGTTGTTGCGCTCATCAGTCTACATATCGTAAATGACTAAATGGACTAGGCGTGGGACTGGGCTTTGTTCAAGGAGGGATCGTCTGAGTATCTACCCAACCAATTATTGAGGTTGATGTTGGCATGTTTTTAGATTACTGGTATTGTTATTCAGCCAGTCACTGAAAGCGATTGTTTACACAGAGAGAGAGAGTGCACACTTGAATTAGCAGAGCTGTATTTGGAAGATGACGTTGCAAACACTGCTGAAAGTTTATTAAACTTTCCTAGTTGCACAGAAAATGCCCCAATAATTCATTTGCTGGAGGCTGGTTATGTGGCGATCTAGAGCACCGCTACCTATAATCACATTCTGTTAAAGATACAACATTTAATGTGGATATGTGTAGATTCTGTCATCTTTATTAACCCTTTGATGTACAACATGGGTCAAAAGTGACCCATATTCAATGGAAAATGGGCATCTCTTGACCCATGTTGTGCATCAAAGGGGTAATGAAGTAACCTAGTTATGAAAGACAGGTTCCCTGGTATCACATACAGTTAATAATTAACATTTGATGCATATTGGCTCCAGATATCGGCTATTGGCCTTGCCCAATTACTAGCAGTCGATACTAACATCATCCTTTAAATAGCAAGAAAAGCACTCAGAGAGCGAGGTATTCCGCCAAGGCTGCTCAGTCATTGTATCATTTCTGATGTATAAGTCCCGATAAGTCCGCAGTGGTGGATTTGTAGTAGGATCACAATCATGTGATCGTTAGCAGGCAGCTGACGTAGTGTTCACTTGTTGAAATATTTAACAACTCCATGGATCCAGACTATAAGCCTCATCACTGCCAAAATCTAATCACTTGGTCCTTGCGACATTTCTGACCTTCCCTGAAAATTTCATCCAAATCTGTTGGTCTGTTTTTGAGTAATGTTGCTAACAGACAGACAGACGGACAAACATACAGCAATCGTCACAAAACTTCGTGTTCCTTGGCAGAGTTAAAACTAAAAAAACAAAAACATCAGCTGATCCTTAACATCAACACACACCACACATAAGATACAAACTTGATGCTTGATTCACCTAAAGACAGTGAACTGGTGTGTATCATCTTAATTATGCATGTCAGTCAAAAGTACATTTCAACTATCACAGAATCACAAAAAGTGGAGTCAACTCACCAAACCATGCCTGCTGGTCTCCCTGCACTTCAATGGCCAGGCCAAAATCTGCCAGTTTAACTGCCGCCCCCTTCAACTTGCTGGCTAGAAGCAAATTCTCCGGCTTTTGGGTGAAGGAACACAGATTAAAAACCTTCAATATCTCAGATTAACTGGCGATATCAGCGTAAAATGAAAATAAACATGACTGAGGTAAAGCGTTTTGGTAATAGGCTTCTGAATCTACGGGAAGGGTCGTTTTGGTGCACAATAACATTAAGGACTGATACCACACTGGAAAAAATGCTCCTCTCAAAACAAGACAGCAAAGCGTATTTCAAGGAACTTTTACCTTGAAATAAGTGAAAAAATCTGCCAATAGAACAAGTGAAAAATGGCTTGGTAAGATTTCTTGGAATAAGATATATTTAGAATATTGAGATCTTAAAATTAGATGGGAAAACGTATTTTAAGCTCTATTTTACCAGGATTGTCAAGCTTAGGCATCTTAAAATAAGCCAGACATGCTTTAATTATTAAAAAAAAAAAAAAAAAAAAAGAAATAGCAGTTTTTCACTCAAAAATAGATTTTTGCTTTCATGTAATCTCCTAATTTGAGATATATTAACCCTCCTACTGTCTTCATTTATGGGCACCAAAAAATATTGTTTCCTTGTCTGAAAATAATCCCAAAAAATCAGCAAAAAAATTGACCAAATTTCTGAAAATTTGCAAAACCTTCAGGAAGACAATTCCAATAATTCCTTAAAAATTTCCATTAAGAGTTTTTTTTTTTTTTTAAATCCCCCAAATTTGGCAAGAAAATTCTTGTAAATATTTTCAAAAAAACGAGTACAAATCTTCCAAAAAAATACTAAAAATATCTAGTGATTACATATATATCAGTAAAACTTCTAATATTTTCTTTAAGAACATTCACAAAAAAAATCAACCAAAATCCAGTGAAATTCGATGGATTTTGGTTGATTTTTTGGTGAATGTTCTTAAGAAACATTTTTAACATTTTTTTCCCACCAAAAAATGCTCAGAGATTTCCCAAAAATGTTGAAAATGTGGACATCAGAAGTTTCACTGTGAAAATATATATTTTTCCCACATTTTCAAACTTAAAACGGATTAATTTTGACCCGCAGGACGACACGAGGGTTAAACTTATTCTGAGTTTTCTTGTACAATTCAACTCAAATCAAGATATTTTCAAGATTGTTTGACTTAACAAGATATTTAAGATGCATCGTCTTAAAACAAGTCCCTCCATCTGCTGAAATGTCTCTTGTTAAGAATTTATCTTAAATTGAGTAGGATGAGACATTTTGACTAAAAATAAGACAAATAGACTTGGTAAGATTTTGAGTTTTTGCAGTGTAGTGTGGTTGAGCGATTAGCAGTTTGGACTAATGGCTGATTAGTCCTTGAGGCCAAGCGCTCAAGAACCAAACAGATAAATGTCTACAAGGAGGATGGCATGTCAGAGTCCAGCCTCTACACACAGAGAGCCACCGATGACTCATGTTGAGCCCGATTACAGTGAGGTTGAGTCAGGGGCCGTAGCTGACCCCAGCCCAGCAGCTCTGGTGGATAAGATGCTGCAGGCTACGCTCAAACGGACGGCGTGAGGCCAGCTGGTGGAGGGAGGCAGACGGTGACTCATGCCGAAGCCCAGGAAACGTTCAGAGCGGAGAGGGGCTTCAGGAAAAGGGTTCAGGGTGGGTGAATCATGCATTTGCTGACATTTTCAAAAGCGGTTTCTCTTGATGGAGCCAAGTAGGGAAATTAGTCAAAATGACTGTGCTGTAATGTGGCAACAACAAAGGGGAAAGCTGCTTTTTATTCTGCAACAATTACACCCAGTTACTTTAATGGATAGAT
The DNA here is from genome assembly GCF_022539595.1 of Amphiprion ocellaris. Taxonomy (NCBI): domain Eukaryota; kingdom Metazoa; phylum Chordata; class Actinopteri; family Pomacentridae; genus Amphiprion; species Amphiprion ocellaris. Next base: position 2,617,613 of record NC_072788.1, read on the forward strand.
TTTAACTTGCTTATATAGACTAGTATTATTTTACCGACATAATGAACCCCTATTTGCATTTATCACCCATGTTTAACACTCTTGATGCAGATGTCTCGAATGGGAGAACACAAATATCTGAGCTTCTGAGATTTTTAATCATGAAAAATCCTCTATTATCACTGGAGGTTGATATTAACGGCCCTCTCAATCGATATTACTGAAAAAAAGTCCATGTCTAATACTTGTTGTCCAAAGAAATGCCACCTTAGGCTGTGTGGTTCAACTTTCACTGATGCTAAGATTTGCTGAGGATTCAAAAAGTAGGAAATTCTTACTGCAGTGCTGGGCAGCTACACCATTTGGTCTCCAACTTAAACATCACACTTTGGAACCAGTGGTGCTTGCAGCAACCTTATACATGTACAAGAAGCTTTTCCAGCTTCTTAGTGAGATAAATGACCTCTCCACCTACGTCTCTTCCATACATACTGTCTATACATGCATGGACACTTCTTCCCTATTGCTAGTGATAATGAAGGTGAAAATAAATGTATGAGAGTAGAAATAGAGCCACACATTGACGCAGAATAAATTACCCTGTGTGGGTCTTAATATATAACTGACACCTCGGATACACACATATTTTATTACCGTCTGTGCACTTCATTCCAAAAGGCATCAGTCATGTCGTTCAGCGGAGTCAAATGAAATCCATTTCATCAGTCAATGTTCATATTTCAAGGTTATTTGAGCAGTTAGTGGAGCATGTGCGGATTCTAAATCGTGCAAGTCTTTGAGGGTTGGGGGGGGGCATGCTGTGGGAAGAGGGTGAGGAGGAGGAGGGGAAGGAGGTGGAAGTGAAACGAGGAGAGAGGGAGGATTTGGGGGTGAATGCATTCTTTAGCATCATGCAGTCATTGCAAACGCTTCCTGATAACAGCCAACCACCCCAACCCCAGTCCTGGAAAACAAACAAGTAACCTGGTGAAGGCAAAAAGGCAGAAAAAGACAAGAGGAAGACGGTGAAAGTTTGGAGTTTGATCATGACAAGTAGCATAAATCCTTGGGGCAATATATAATTGCGGGACATTTTGTATCATTGTTGACATTTTTGCTGTTTTCAGGCCTAAAATCAACATGGCCGCCTATAACCAAACACCACATGGCATTTTTACGGAAAGATTCTTCTAAATATTATATACACATTTGAGTAAAATTTAAATTGAAAGTTATTTATGAAGATATTGTAGTAAACCACAGATACAATTTGTTATTTTCTATATAAAATTTGATATATTGTCAAAAAAGAAGTATCTTTCATGATTATCTCAGCTTAATAAAAAGAACACAATCAAAACTATTTCTGAATCAGCTCATTTTATTATTGTTTAGCTAATTAGAAGGTGGTTGTTATTAAATTGGGACGGTTATTTAGTTGACATTTTAGTGATATCCAGTCATTTTTTATTAATAAGTGATTGTTTCCATAATACATAATGATGGGATTTGTAAAGACATGATCATAATGAACATAAAAAACATTTTGGTTTTTTTGGGGTTTTTTTTTTTTGTTTTTAAACTTTTAATAAAAATGTATGCAAGATATATCCCATGGACTTCAAACATCCCTCAATTATACACAGATCCCTTTATTCTTACCTAAATTGTCAATCAAATCTGTGTTAAACCTTTAATCTTACTTCAGTCCAACCAATTACCACATTTTTCCCTTCATTTTGGAATTTAGGGCCAAATAGACCTTGTTACATAAAGGTATAAAAGAGCAAAAGATTTTACTTGTGGTGAGAATGACCCCAAAGACAAAACAAGGGTTAAATCAAACAGCCAGTTTCTGATTTCCACATCCGTGCATGTAAAGGAACCCAGGTTATGTAGGTGCTTTTCTTTCAAGGAGCTCTCAATCATGTTTCCACAGGTACATACCTGGAACATGTCTGCATAAGCATAGCCACCAAGTGTAGTATCAATAGAAAAATGCGTGAAACTCTTGATAGGGATGCAGAAACCATGAATTGCCCTTGACGCTCCAAGCCTCATGTAGTATTGTAGCTTTGGTCGTAATTTCTCAAAGGTACTACAATGGCTCCAGGTGATCGAGCAGTTTTTGAGCAAACACAAGCAAGTCACAAACCCTCTGACGCCCAACATGGGTCCAAAGTGACTCCAATTTAATGGACAATGGGTATCTCCTGACCCACGCTGTGCATCAGAGGGTTAAAATATTACCCACTTGTTGCTACCATCCATTACAGTTTAACCCAATGCATTGCATACGGTGTTCCTGTCCAGCTAGCATTTCAATTACTCTCAGTTTTACCTCAAAATGTTCTTGCTTGGATCATTTGACTACACTGCTGGTTTGTTTCCAACCTATCTGACCATCTGACTGCTCCGTCATGCCCTTTTGGACTTCTAATTGGTGTAACAATGTCATTATGTTTCAGGATCTCACCTACAGAGTTGAGAGCTTTCAGAAGGTATTTCAGGTGACTCTGGATTCAACCATTTGGTAAATATTCTGTGGCTCACGGTGAGCTCTTTCTGTTTTGCTGCACATTCACAGTTGATGAAAAACTGTCAGACAATAGCTGGTTCTTTTATAAAAACTCAAAAAAAAAAAGTACAAGACTGGTACAAATCATGCCATGAAAAGTTAACTACGTCTAAAAGGTACATTTTGACACAACAGCTCCCATCGTCGAATTAACATTCAGTTACATGCAGCACTGACAAGATAAAGATTACCCTGTTGTGAAATAAAAATATCTGCTGATTCACATTCAGAGTCTGGGTCAGTTTGAGATGAATTCGTTCACAACAATGACACATTTTCAGTTGGCTGCCACTCCTCTTTGTGCCTGTAAATGTGTTTTTCAGCAGCCTGTTGGGAAGCGTGGCATTTAGAACAATCTGGCACACCAGACTGCTTTAAAACGATGTGATCTCTCTCAACTGAGCCGGGCTGAAATCAAATCACAAACATATAAGTTCTGCTGCATAATCTGGGAGATTCTCATGCGCTCTGGTCCTAACACCGAGGACAGGAATCAAAGAAGCATTTAAAGTTGGAATACAGAACGAAGATAAACACACAACACAACCAGGGGCTCATTTTGATGAGTATGATGTTATCATAACTAATGGGAAAATGGCCAATTACAATATGAAAAACTCTAACTGTAATAAACCAGAGTTGTACTTGGGCTGCATCCATTGACGATTCGATGGCGCCATATGGACGTTAGACACCCACTGTGCTTTGACGCCTCTTGATTCATCACTGTCTTTTTTTTATTTATTTATTTATTTATTTACAAATCTCTAAGCCCTCAAAGCCTTTAACCACTACCTAGTGTGGCGTTCAGGCCTTCCTAAAAGGTTACAATAGCCACACAAATGCAAACACAGTCAAACCTGCAGGGCGCTGAATACAAATAAATGTCCAGAAAACACTTTGCTGAAGGTAATATGCAGGATGTGGTCAGGTTTGCACCGACAAGCCACATACCAGCATAATGTTCACACAAACATGGCTTTCTGCATCTGTGTGCAGTTCATATCAGGTGAATCAGGATGTATGCCTCCGCCTTGTCGCTACTGTGTAATAGCTGTAATTGGATTCTCTCTAATACAGTGAAGTGGATGGAATTACTGGCCTGTTAACCAACCTGAGGGGGGTTCTGCTTCTATCTGGAAGACTACTACGGTTACTGACAAATGCGCACGCTTGCTGCCAAAATTCCACACAAACAACTTTTCCCCCAGGTTGTAATGTCTTTATCTCAAATGGGAATACCCCGCGTTATCCGACATCAACACATTACCGGGATTTTCCACAAGACAGCAGGAGGGAGAGAATAAGAAATGAGGACAAATGGAAGAAGGAAAAAAGCAGAACTAGGTGACAAATTAAAGGAAAAATAGTGGAAAAAATTGTGTTTTAATCCTTTGTTCTGCCACAAGAAGAGTTTCAGTGCTTCTTTTCATGTCAAAATTGACAAAACTCTAGTAAAGAGACCAACAGTAGTCTATGGTGTTTGTCTGATCTGAGTTCTGGTGACTTGAAAGACCAAAATAATTGATTAAAATAATATCCACAGTCCATAAACCATTCACTGAGTCCTGCTCTCGTGTGTGGAAGCATCTGCTTTTGTCGTTTCTCTACTCATCTATTTAGATGTTTCCCTTTATTTTTTCTTGTTTGTTAGTTTACGTATGATTTGGCAGTCTCTCAATCAATATATGAATGTGAACAGAAGAAGAAACCTTCAGTCACAAGGTCAGCATGGTGGATGGAAGCATAAAATCAAGGTTGCTACTATGGATTGTTTTCCTTATTGATTAAAGTGATGATCTTCTCAGTTAACCCTCGTGTTGTCCTGCGGGTCAAAATTGACCTGTTTTAAAGTTTGATATATTTTCACAGTGAAACTTCTGATGTCCACATTTTCAACATTTTTGTAAAATCTTTGAAAATTTTTTTGGGGAAAAAAAGAAACGTTAAAAATGTTTCTTTAAGAACATTCACAAAAAAATCTGAAAAGGAAAATTCTGCAAATTTTGTTTGGGGTGTGAAAAAGGTCTTTCATATCTCCAGAGGGAGCTGCGTGAAAAACAGGATGAAGAACTTTAGTTGGGAAATGGGACAAAAATATGGGGGTGTGAAGTTATGCTGCATTTTGGACAACATGAACGCCAAAATGTACGGTCTTCCACTTGGAAAAAGTAGGATGGAACGAGTTCCATGGGAGTTCCAACTGGGATGTCCAACTGGCAAAGGACTCTGCAGTTTCCTCCTGAAGTAACACAAGTCACCAGGTTTAACAAGGAAGATGGACTAATTCTTTTAACAGAGAGCTGCAATGTCACAGCAGAGGGACAATAAATCAGAGTATTCCTAAGTTGTATGCATTCGGATTCCAAAGCAGACAAAAAAATTGCCATGCTAAAGGAAGAGCGGCTAAATGCAGCATTTCTTGGTGTTATAGGAAATCCAGAAATGGTACCAGTTCAAAACCAGGTCTGTATTTGACTTTACTGCTCCACAAAAGTTATGATGCTTGACGCCAGCATGCAATAAATCCATGTCTAGACTCTTCATATAAACTACAGAGCTTCACAAGAACTTTATGATGACGGCCGTGCATCGCCCCCCCACACATTACCCAAAACCATTATCTGCAGAAATGAAATCACGTGAATAAACACACACAATGTGGCTTCTTTCCATAGTGTGTCTGCTCTGCAGCGTGCTTATTTGTTTTGGTTGTATTTGTTTGCCTTTGTGTTTCTGCAGTGAGCCGCGGCGGCTGCCTGGCAACGGCCAATCGGAGCACAGAGAGAGGAGCAGTCAACGAATGCAAAATGCGAGCTCATTATTGCCGAAGGTAAACCAAACCTCAGACACACCCGGTTCATTTGATTGGCAAATTAAAGCTTTGATGCCACAGTAGGCTGCATTAGAGGTGAAAAGACAGACCACCGTGGGTGGAAAAGTCCAAAAATATTTCACCATGATAAGCCACTTAAACACCTCAGTAAGAAGGCACTCTGGTACGATGCGGTTTATAATCTTAAATATCCAACAATGTCATGGTCCAGTTTCAAAATATCTCCATCAAGAGGGACTGTTTCATTACTAGAAGAAGGGAATCTTTCATAGATGGGTAAATATATAACTGAGGGACTTTTGAAGTCCATGGGATATATCTTGCATACATTTTTTTATGAAAAGTTAAAAAAAAAAAAAAAAAAGTGTTTTCATGTTCATTATGATCATATCTTTACAAAGTCTTTATTATGGAAACAATCACTTAATAAAAAATGACTGAACATCACTAAAATGACAACTGAATTTAATAACCACCTTCTAATTAGCTAAACAATAATAAAATGAGCTGATTCAGAAATAGTTTGGATTGTGTTCTTTTGATTAAGTTGAGATAATCATGACAGATATTTATTCTTTGGTAATATATAAAATTTTATATGTAAAACAAATTGTATCTGTGTCTGAGAAATCATTTTCCACTTAGTTACTCATTACAAAAAGGAAGTGTGTTAATTCCAGATCACATGACCTGCTCCACATGATGTCATTTCCTCCTGAAGAAAAGACTGGCCAGACTCCAAGGCTTTCTGAGTTATTTAATACAAAGTAGTCAACAGGTTTACTACAATATTTTTAGAAATAACTTTCAATTTTAGTTTTACTCAATTGTATATATAATATTTAGAAGAATCTTTCTTTAAAAATGTCAGTCTGTTTGTGATAATTTTAGGTGTTTTGTGGTCATTTTGCATTTTTTGTAGTTATTTTGTGTCTCTCGCCATTTTGTGTCTTTATATGATAATTATCTGTCTCCTTAAGTGATTTTGTGTTTTTCTGTGGTCATTTTGTGTCATTTTTGGCATTTTGTGAGTTTTTGTGGCCATGCTGTGTCTTTTTTGGTCTTTTTTATACAGTTTTGTGGGCATTTTAGGTATTTTTTGCACTCCTTTGTGGCCATTTTCAGTCTGTTTGTGGTCATTTTAGGTGTTTCGTGGTCATTTTGTGTATCTCCGTGGTCATTTTGCAACTTTTTGTATATAATTTTAGAAGAATCTTGCAGTAAAAATGCCACGTGGTGTTTGGTTATAGGCAGCCATGTTGATTTTAGGCCTGAAAACAGCAAAAATGTCTACTATGATACAAAAGTCCCACAATTACATACTGAGCCAGATATTCATAAAAACACACCTCAGCACTGCTATGAGTAATTGGACAAGCTTAATGGAGGGAAAAAAGGATCCCAAATTGAAATAAATGATGAAATCTAGCCATAACAATGACACAAAAAGGAATAAAAAGTCATTTTATGCAAGAATTAACCAGGAAAAACGCTTCAAACAAGGTCAAAATTAATGTAGACATGGGGTTCTGGCAGACCAGGTCACCTTCGAAAAACTTTCAAAAAACTGAAAACCCTACGCCCTGATGTCTGTGATTGGTGGAGGCCCGTGGCAGAGGTTCTCCACACACAGTATGAACAGCTATTTATAGCTGCAAGATGGCTAGAGGGCCGCAAGTCTTATCTTCAGGTCCATTAACACTTTTCTGTTGAAGGCCAGTGGACTGACAGTTTCCATTAACCCTCGTGTCGTCCTGCGGGTCAAAATTGACCTGTTTTAAAGTTTGAAAATGTGGGAAAAATATATTTTCACAGTGAAACTTCTAATGTCCACATTTTCAACATTTTTGGGAAATCTTTGAATATTTTTTGGTGGAAATAAAGAAATGTTTAAAATGTTTCTTAATTACATTCACATGAATATCATTAAAAATCCAGCGAAATTTGCTGGATTTTGGTTGATTTTTATGTGAATGTTCTTAAAGAAAATATTAGAAGTTTTACTGATATATATGGAATCACTTTAGATATTTTTAGGATTTTTTTGGAAGATTTTTAGTCATTTTTTGAAAATATTTACAAGAATTTTCTTGCCAAATTTGGGGGATTTTTTAAAAACAAAACTTTCAAGGGAAATTTTAAGGAATTATTGGAATTTTCTTCCTGAAGGTTTCACAAATTGTCAGAAATTTGTGGAATTTTTTTGCTGAATTTTTGGATTTTTTTTTCAGACAAGGAAACAATATTTTTTGGTGCCCATAAATGAGGACAACAGGAGGGTTAAAGTCAATCAAAGGCTTGACAGTGGAAGGTGCAATCGAACATCTGCAAGCGGAGCGGGAAAGTAAAAATCCTAAACAGAACCTGGTTGGGGAGAGTCCATCAGTGAGGATGTGGAAAAGGAAAAACAACAAATACAGCAGGTAGTCGGAGTGGGAGGCCACAGGACAGAGACAGTTGTTTTTGGTCTTCACTGAGTGTCTACTTACCTTGAGGTCGCGGTGGACCACGCCCATCTGGTGGCAGTGGAGCACAGCTTCTAGGATCTGCTGAATGCAATGACTGCATGCAAACACCAGGGGGCCATGGGTTAGTGACAAGCTACCACTCACTATCTGTGGCTGTGAGCTCGCTTTGACACTCGGAGAGCCGCTGGCCGTGTTGTGGGGTAGAGGGAGCGGTAACACGGAGGCTAACAGGCCCAGAGGCTGTAATTAGGGGCAGTTTGGTAAAATGGGCCATTTACACAATGGCATTCTTTTGGTTTTTTGCAACAGTCGCACGCTTTTTTCTGTGACAGAACCGAGGAGGGGGAAAAAAAAGGAAAAATGAAGCTGTAATTTCGTCATCTTCCTCTACTCACACACACGACCAATTCTCTGCCCGAGTCTCAAAACAGAAGTGGTGTTAGATCCTGGCCAACCGGAGGCAGGACCCTGGGAGGAGGAGGAGAGCGAGCTGAAGGAAGGTGTGGTTTCAATCCGTCTGCAGCGTGAGGATGTTGACTTCACTCCTGTCAAAAATGGAACTCACCCAAGAGGAAATTTGTGTAAAACCCCTTTAACTTGACAGAAAAAATACCCCTCTTAAAACAAGAAAAAAAAACTTATTTCAAGGAATGTTTATCTTGAATTAAGTGAAAAAATCTGCCAATAGAACAAGTGAAAAATGGCTTGGTAAGATTTCTTGAAATAAGATATGATATTTAGAATATTGAGATCTTAAAATTAGCTGGGAAAACTTATTTTAAGCTCTATTTTACCAGGATTATCAAACTTCAGTGTCTTAAAACAAGCCAGACATGCTAAAAAAAAATTGTAGTTTTTCACTCCAAAATAGATTTTTGCTTTCATGTAACTTCCTAATTTGAAATGTATTAACCTTATTTTGAGTTGTATTATAGTGGCACTTCTCTAGATTTAAAGCCATCTTGTACTTGAAATAAGATTACAAAGATTAATTGAAGCATTTTGAGATATTTCTTCTTACAGTCAGCTAGAAATCCTAATATTTAGTCGTGTTTTGACAGCGTTTGTTGTGTTTAAGGATAAGCCAGCTATGCCCAAATGCAGCTGTTTTTAACTCAAAAGTAGACATTTGCTTTTGAAACATTCATGCTGAGTACAAAATTTAAGATGTATTTTACTTATTTTAGGTTGTATAACAGTGACATGACTCTAGATTTAATACCAGCTTGTCCTTGAAACAGGATTAAAAAGTGTGATTTAAGCATTTTCAGATATCCGTCTGCATACAGTTGGTTGAAAATACATTAGTTGTAAATATGACCATGGTTCTTCCTCCCTCATTTATAAATAACTCTATACCATGTAAACAAGTCTAGTATTGAAATCAACTATTTATTTTTCAAATTTGCATTCAGCACCGTAGCAAACTTGACAATATGAACTAATTGGTGATTTTCCAACAAAATGCATTTACTTGAATCAAGTGAAGTTTATTTCTTAAACCCAGATTGTGGAGCTTCTACAAGTAACACCTCAGCTTGAAAAATGTATGTAAAGTAAAATGAACCCTGTTGATGCATTGTCTTAAAACAAGTCCCTCCATCTGCTGAAATGTCTCTTGTTAAGTGAATTTATCTTAAATCAAGTGGGATGAGACATTTTGACTAAAAATAAGACAAATAGACTTGGTAAGATTTGGAGTTTTTGCAGTGCATGGCCTAGTAACGAATATCAAATTGTCCTTTTATTGTGACCTATGGGCATTTTATTGTCCTTACTATGACATAATTTCCTTATATTGTTACCTATTGTCCTTTTATTGTGACATTGTCCCTTTATTGTCACGTTTTCCTTTTCATGTGAGATATTGTCCTTGTAATGTGACCTATTGTCCTTTTATTGTCCCTTTATTGTGACTTATTGTCCTTTTATTGTGACAAATTGTCATTTTATTGTCCTTTATTATGATATAATGTCCTTAGATTGTGATCTATTGTCCTTTTTACTGAGACATTGTCCCTTTATTGTAACAAATTGTCCTTTTATTGTGACACATTGTCCTTTTTTTGTGACCATTGTCATTTCATTGTCCTTTATTATGACTTAATTCCCTTATATTGTTACCTATTGTCCTTTTATTGTGACATTGTCCTTTCATTGTGACATATTTGCCTTTTAATGTCACCTATTGTCCTTTTACTGTGACATATTTTCCTTTTAATGTGACATATTGTCCTTTTAATGTGACCTACTTTCCCTTTATTGTCCCTTTATTGTGGCTTATCATCCTTTTATTTTGACAAATTGTCCTTTTATTGTGACATATTGTACTTCTGTTGTGACATATTGTCCTTTTATGGACATATTTTCCTATGTTTGAACAAAAAACATGTTAATACTATGTTTTAATAAAGAAACCAAATCCATTTTCCTGTAAATGTACATTCTGTTGATGTAACTATCAACTGAGGCACTTGGTCATTCAGCTCCTTGACGTCTCCTCACATCAAAGCAGTGTTTTTTATGTTAAATTTAGCCAAGATTAGCGCCATATTGTGGAGAACAGGTGGCCACACTTCTACAGATCTAGAACCACAGGACGTCCTTCCTCCTCGGCCCCGTCCCCCCTCGTGTCGCAGCTTCTCAGCGGCTGTCAGAGCATGGTTCTGGACAGATGCTACATGCACTTTGTGCCCTGGCATACAGGAAGTGGCAGGCCATGATGAGATCTAGCGGCCCCCTCCACCGCTTCCTCTCCAGCCAACCTCCCCACAGCGCTCTGCAGCAGGCTGCTTTCTACCTGCCAGGTGAGCGATGTGCGAGGGTGGAGGAGGGGGAGTGGTTTCAGAGGAGGAGGCGGCGCTCGGTGAGAGGTTAATTAGTCGACTGGTCAGGCAGTGGAGGAGCGAGGCAAGGTGCCGTAGGTGGGCAGGCCTGTGTCGTTTTGTTTTTACTGTTACGGTGGTCACTTACTAACCTTTAGGTCCCTGTGCACTATGCCATTTATGTGGCAATGATTTACACTTTCTAGAATCTGCTGTATGCAGTGACTGTGGAGGAGAGAGAGACCGGGCCAGAAGCAAAAAGGAGAGGAAGAGGGAGAACAGGTAAATGTCAGGAAACAAAAGGAACCGAGAACAGGCAGACAGAACACACCAAACACATGAAATAACACTTGAAGGACAAAAGGAGAATTCTTGAAGGAACAGCTCAGTCTTCTGGGAAATACAACCATTTCTTTTATAGTCTGAGATGATATCAGTCTCTGGAGTCAGGATGTGGTTTGTTTAGCTTAGCATAGCGACTGGAAGGGCGACAGTTAGCCTGGCTCTGCCCCAAGTTCAAAAGTGTCTCTAAAATTTCTCAACATCACTGTTCAAAAGTTTTGGGGTCACTTAAAAAAGTCCTTATTTTTGAAAGAAAAGCAGTTTTTTTGAATGAAGATAGCATTAAATGAATCAGACATACAGTCTAGACATTGTTATTGTAGTAAATGACTAATCTAGCTGGAAACGGCTCATTTTTTTTAGTCTTTTGTTGGCTTTATTAGGTAGGTTAGTATAGAGGCAGACAGGAAAATAGGGAGAAGAATGGAGGGGAAGACCTGCAGTAAAGGGCTGTGAGCTGCAATCAAACCCAGGCCGCTGCATCGGGGACTATAGCCCCTTTTTATGGGTCACCCACTCAACCAGTTGACCTATGTAAGCACCTCAAACAGCTGATTTTAATGGAATATCTCCATAGAGGTACAGAGGAACATTTCCAGCAACCATCACTCCTGTGTTCTAATGCTACATTGTGTTAGCTAATGGTGTTGAAAGGCTAATTGATGATTAGAAAACCCTTGTGCAGTTATGTTAGTACATGAATAAAAGTGGGAGTTCTCATGGAAAACATGGAATTGTCTGGGTGACCCCAAACTTTTGAACGGTAGTGTATGAGTTGCACTGTGGAACAATTTCTTCTGCACTATCTGTGGAGTGACAGACACACTTGAACCAAATGCTGATACCTCATTGCGATGACAAGACTCCACAATACCCACCTGTTCTATCTCCACCTCAAACCAAATTACAAATTTCTACCAGTCTAACAAATGCATCGAGTTCTAGGGTTCTTGGCAGGTATACTTTGTGACCTTCTGGACAGATCCAGGCTAGCAGTTTCCTCCTGCCTCCAGTCTAAGCTAAGCTACTCGACACACATGAGATCAATACCGATCTTCTCGTGTCAATCTTGCAAAGAAAGTCAACTGCTGAACTGTTCCTTCAAGCTATTTAACAAGTAGAGAAAAATACAAAGGACACGTGCACATTCTTTTCATGTAAAATGTATTTTCATGTCATCTTTAAAACCTTTTTTTTTTCAAATCACCTAAATCCACAACAAAACAGAACCCAGATCCATATTATCTAATCTGTGATTGTTTGCATCAATGCCGTATGAAGTAAAACCTCAGAAGAGCAGCAACTTTTGATGGGAAATTCAGACTTTAAATTGAATGGGAAAAAATTTAACTGTTCAAATACTGAGAATCCTTTGGAATCAAGTTGCTTCACATGACTAAACTGGACAGATGTGGTTCCTTTTTGAGTGGATTTTTAATGAATAAGACTGAAGCTGAAATTGAGAAAAGTGGGTCCATAATCAAAGGACAAAAGGCAAAACAAGAAAGGTCCATAAAGAGAGGCTTTTGGGCATAAAAGGCACATAAAAGGTGGAGCAATAGGAAACATTTGTCCTGCTCTGCTATAGCCACTGCATAATGATTTCCTGTAGTGTGTATGTGTCAGTGCAAACGTTAGCATTGACCGGCTGGTAATTTCATGATTTAAGCATTTGCAGTGGGTATCTACTTCAATATGCCTTTAGTGCCAAAGGAGACTAACTCATATCACATTTATACAGTATACAGGAGGTCCTCGGTTTATGACGTCCTCGACGTACGTCGTTTTGCCGTTGCGTTGGAACCGACTACGGGCAGGTCCTTGGTTTAACGTACGGCGTTTCGTCGTTATGTCGGAACTGGTTCAGTGGAACTAGTTGGCGAGCAGAGTGGACGAATATTGTATGTACAGTAGTCACTAGGGCTGCAACTATTGATGAATCATCTAAGCACGATATGTCATCAAAAGCAGAAATGAGCGTGCTATGCAACAGAAATAGCCGTTCGGGCGGAGCACGGAACACGGACGGACATGTATCATGCATATATATGTACAATACATCATGGACGTCCGCTTTTATGATACAGCAGACGATACACCGTGCATACCTAATATACAGGGCTATTCAGAAAGAATGAACCGATTTCATTACGCAAAATTTTAATAAGGAAAAGCAATAGAAAACTCCAGCCAAGTCACAAGTATTGTACTCACAATCTATTTTTATGTCCTGTCTGAGTGTTCAATGTGGCCTCCACCTTCAGCACGGGCAACATCAATGCGATAAGAGAATTCCTACCGAGTTGTGTTTCAGTGTGAGCTAATGACTATTTTGATTACTGTAGTTGCACAAATGCTGTAAACTGATTGACATCGTGATGCATGTAATGGCTTGGTTTACACTTTCACCAGCGAAAATCGACCTGCTTCACACCGTAGGAACGGGACTCCGATGTAAGTCGAGGACCTCCTGTATCCAGAAAAAATATCCACACTTCATATAATCTATGCACCCTGACAGAGCTGATACTGACCTGGCATCAGCTTCACTGTAGTACTCCCGGGCAACAATGTCCTCAAACAGCTCACCACCAGTGACTCTGCAGAGGGAAGATAAAGCAACAGACAAAAAGCCAGTCAGGATGAGGGAACTGGAAAGAAAATCTGGAGGTGAACTGGATGATTCAATGTTCATTCCTGTGTCTGGAGAGGAAAAAAAGCTTGATTATTGTTCACTATCTCATCTAGAAAAGGTTTTCAAATCATCTGGGAATTAAAAAAAAAGATGTTTGGCTTTTGCACCTAAACGGAGAAATTACTACAATTACATATCTCAGCACATACGAACGTTCGCTTCATGGATACTGTTTATTCAGCTGGAAGGAATTTCCATGTCTTTCCATGATTCAAACCCGGAGAGCTTTTCCAAGTAACACAGATGGGAATATGTATAATTGAATAGACATGCAGTAATAATAGAGCACTATACATCATGCTGTGATTGAGCCTTTGGATCTCTGAGTGGTACCAGTTCATGTGTAGATCAATCCAAGGAAAACAGCTGAACCCAAACAGGAAACTAGAGTGTTGTCTTTTATTACTCTTTATTATGAGGTGCAAAGACTTTTATATCGCTAAGATTTAGGGGAAAGTCGACCACTTTTACACATAAGGGTCGGTTTACTCTTCAGGACTTCTCAACCTGGTTCGTATAAAGTCTTCTGGCGTAGCTTCCTACAGCCCGAGAACATAACCAGCTATTATAAGGCAGCGTATAAAAGAAACCCTTGTTCCAAATTGGTAGCGTGGATATTTACCAGACGGGAAGGGTGTAATGAAGAAACAGTATCGAGCTGTATAATGTAATTACACTGTGATTATACCTCAGTCCCTCCCTCCTAAAATACCAAAGATGTCACTATGACTTAAATTAAACAGAAAATCTCAAAACTCTCTCATAGAACAAGTACAGGACAGACACTACACTGTAAAACTAGTTAGAGTCAAGCAACTTTCCACTGCCTGACCATACAAAGGAATAGTGGAAATCCCACCATGCCATGTCAGAGACATACCTTCCTGAGAAATATTGAGTCTGCCTTGTTGTTGCATCCTGTTAGTTGCATGGGTTTGCTCTCCTTCTAAATATAGCCACAACAGGGTAATTGCTATTTTTCTGCTTGTTTACAGTGGGAAAGTTGAATTCTTCTGAAAGCTCTGATTCAGAGTACCTGTGAAAAATCACTGCTGCTTTCTCACAAGTATTGTACAATTTCGTACGTTGTAAAACACCAAAGACTTTGAAGCTATGCCACAAGACAGATGGACTTATGTAGCGAGGAAAAGGTTTCATCAAAGTAAAAGAAGATCACACAAACAGAGATGGAACGAATATGGATGGAAAACCTTGATAAGATACTTATCCTTAAACACTCTATGATGGAACTCCTATCTGTTGGAGAAAGTGTGGAGACCAAACCATTTCCATATCCTATGGGACTGCCCATGTATTAGACAATATTGGAATGAACTGGAATAAATGTGTAATTCCTTTTGGAATAAAACTGTTTATTTTGGATGTTTGCCACAGGAGTGGAGAAAACAGGATAAATATCTATTGAGTGTTTTGTTGGTTGCAAGTTAGAAATCTGTAACTAAGAAATGGTAGTAAAAGAAGATTTCAAAGCTCGTGAAATCTGAAAAATTGGCTGATATTTATGTCTTTAAGCAATGATTAACTGTATTTTAATGCTTTTTTAAAACTTTGTTGGATCGTTCCATCTGTAATATCAGAATCAGAAATACTTTATTGATTACAGTTGACTACAGTTGTTCCCATTCAAAATCCTAGAAACATTAAAGTACAAAATATAGAGATAAACATAAGTACAATCTGTATAAGCCTAAGAAAATAGAGTGTAAGTGTACAGCGTGATACGTAGTTGTTGCACATTATTGGCTGTAATATGGATTAAAATGGTAGTTAAATAGGATTATTTGCTGTATATTAGCGCTGTCTCGACAAAACAACTCGTGTGTTTTATTAAAAAGAAATTCCATCAACTACCTCTTGACAAGGCTCACCTGTTAACTGCAAACAATTCAGGGTGACAACTGTGTTTGACTTGGCATCATAAATAATAAAAGTGCTGATAAAGGCGAGCAAACATGGATGCCTTACAAGTGCATTGTTAGATGTAAGGCTGGAATTATAGACCATCATACTGAACAAGGATCTCTTTCAAATTAGACTCTTATATAGAAATCATTAATAGTATTTTTAGCAAAGAAATGCAGCTAAAGTGTATGTCTTTGTGTTTGATTTTGGTTGTTTTGATTGATGAACACAGCGAGAATCTCTTGTAATTATTGAAAGAAGCAGCAAAAGCTGATTTCCTGTCAGGTTTTCTTCCACATGGCAGCTGTCGTCAATCAAACTTTAGGGCTTGTAGGAAATAGTGTGTATCAATGGCTGCTAAAAACAGAATTATTTAATTCAAGAACATCTACCTTCACCTACACATGAAGCCCTCCACTGTTGAAAAAGCTTGAACAGAAGCTCCATCTCTCTATAGGTCTGTGTAATTTTACACAAACTGGGCCTGGAAGTGATTTTGTAGAGCGTTTTCATGGGTCTTTGAAGAGAAGGAATGGAAAAAAAGACATACGTAAAAGAACTCCAGACTATTTCATACAACTGTTTTCTTCTAAGCTAATGTGTGAAACTAGTTTAGTTGCCCTTTAAAGTGCTGAATGAACTTTAAAAGTGGGCCAGTGGGACAGTCTCGGCAAAACTCAGAGAATTATTTGCAGGATATTGAAAGGCGAAACCTTTTCCATGGTCTGTGGAAAACATTACAGCTATGAGCCTCTAGAGGTTTCCTTTATGCGACTTTCATTTAACGTCGTGTGACTCTTGTGTTGTAAAAAAAGGGTCTGCAGATTTACAGTTGGTGTGGAAGTGACCCAAACATCGAGTGTATTACAATCCAACTCTTCTGCTTTCACTTCACTCAAAAAATATGAAATTGAGGTTTATTCGCTCTAACCAGCAGCAGTCTTGTTATGTCGAGTCATCCTTCCTTCCAGGCAGGTTTTCTATTAAAGGGGAAACGCGTTCCGCCAAGACAGGAACACCCTCTGTTATTTTTTTTATTGCTCTTAGTCAAATTAAATGCAGCATTTAAAATAAACTTGACGCAGTTTCCTCTCTGGATGCCAGGTCGGACTGCAAACAACAGCTGACAATACACAGGAGAAGAGGAATGATGGCGAGTTATGGAGGAGGGAGAGATTTGAAGGAAGTTTAAATGGAGCGACTGAGAAAGCTCAGGATATTCGGCCTACAATAAAGGGACATTTCCACATTTCTGGCTCTAAGGTTCCATGGGCATATCTTTGCGTGATTAAAAAAAAGAAGAAAAACCTCATTCATCTTCTTATAGTCATTTTAGTAGCATTTAAGCAGGCTTTTTAGTGCTTTATAGTGTCCAGAAATTGTCCTGCTACAGATTTAAAGAGAGTATGAAAACCAAAACAATACATTTTACTTCTTTTTTTAACTCAAAATGTCAAAGTTCTTAAATACATCCACTCATATCCAAGCGTGAATCTGATCCCAAGTGATGCTAACAACGTGTACATAACTTCAAACTACATCCACTAACAGATTCATGTTCCAGGAAATGAGACAGACAGTCCATTTTACGCTTCATACGAACAGACAAGAATCGTAGAGGAAACCAAGAGTCAAGCTCAAGTTGACTAAAAGGCTTGAAAGCCGTATTTAATGGCGCATTTCAAAAAGAAATCCAACTGAAATAATCACATATCTGTAGAAGTAACCCATCGTCTGGCTTTAATTTTACCCCATTTATACCATGACTACTTGTGCTGCTCAGACATCCTGACTTGCCTTCCTGTAAAACAAGAACGTGTTGTTTTCACACTTTGCTGAATCGGCTTAATCTCTCCAAACATCAAAGTGCTGTCACAGTGAACAAAATGTCAAAACTAGTCCTTAGAAGTCCAGATAATCTTGCAATCCAACACCTCAGTCTGTGATTTTTGGTATTGTGCAGCTACCTTTAGCTTACATACAAGCAATAAACAGTGTTTTGTTAGCACTGGTGCTACAGAGTAAACACTTCAGCATTTAGCATCACGTTGTTGGCACTGACACAAGATTTTAAGCTCTTCAAAGCCTACCTTATAAACTGACTTTAGCAGGGCACATTATCCTGCATGGGTCTTTGCTTAGCAAGACGAGGTGCAACATTTTCACGGGAATGAAAAACTAATGAATAGTTTAGCACATTGGCTGATAAAAATGACCAGAAATTTGGTAACTGGTAAAAATGACAATGAAATTCCAGAATTCTTGATGCTGAATTCAATACAAAAAAGACAGCAAGTCAATCACATGAATCTATTTCAGTGTATAATTTGAACCAATTTTCATTGACGTTTCATTGGTTATAAACCTGAAAGATTGAACGTGATGCTGGTTTACTGGATGCGATCAGCCGCATGTCAAGAAACACTAACCTTTAGAACTATTTCTAAATGGGTGCAGCGACACTAGTGAGCACTAAAGAAGAACACTTCGTACCTCTGTTCACACCTCAGATTGCTTCACCTATTAGCGGCTGAAAAAGTGAAGCTACCATCTAAGAGCAACCCAACTGCAGACTCTCCATCCACAGATATCAAACCCATGATGAGGCTGCAGCAGGAGCTTTTACCAAATTGATAAAAGACCAAAAGGACAGCAAAAAATGGAAAATGCACATGCAGACTAGCTGAAACTTCTACTTTTTCTTTGTTTAAAAGTTCATCCACAAGAATGTCGCCTGAAAAAGAAAAACTTTACATTGTTGTATATGACTAAAGTTCAGCTTTAATTCCAATTAAATCTGGCATAAACAGTATTCTATAAAAGAGCAGAAATACTCCAATTTTGTGAACTGGATATGAGATAGCAGCAGCATAACATACGAGGGTCATTCCAGAATTGGAGGACGTTACATCCCACCCATCAAATTTCAAATAATCCATGTACAAAATACTAAAACACGCAGATGTCATGTAAATTTTCTTGTCCCCAGACCAAATCTAAAATTAAAAAAAAAAAAAAACTAACAGAAAACAATGTTTGAAAACATTTTTAAAATGCCAAATAAGTCTGGAGTTCCCCCTAAAATGACATTTTTCTCTTGCCCCACCCCCGATGACCAAACTGAATCTCAAGTAAAGCAGTTAAAATTAAATTTAAATCTCCTTTTTAAGGTTTTTTTTTCCCTTGATGTTTCTGATAATTGTGGGAACTTTTTTTTAATCAACATAATATATTAAATATTAATTATTGTGCATAGAACGTGTGTCACGCAACAACCCTGTTAGCATAACCTTTTAGCTGGTAGAAGAAGAAGAAAACAGTGAATCACTTAAACGCTGGAATTAAAATCATCAAACTGTTTTCCTAAAGAATGGAATGTCCTCTCTTCGATTTTTCATGTTTTTATAACATTGTCAGCTTTGATTGAATGTCTCACTCTACATCAAATCCATGCTAATGTTGGCATTTCTGAGGAGTAGAAGCTAGAAATTTAGTTAGCGTTACTGCTGACCAATTTATGTTATCAGGATAAGACAAATTCTTTTGACTGTTTTCCATCAGTGGGTTTGTCCTCTTGGTCAGCAGTAACAGCTAGCTAAATATCTAGCTTCTACTGCTGAGAAAAAGCTAACATTAGCATGGATTAGCAACCCTGATACTGTGATTAGAGTAGGGTTAGCAAACAACACATAAAACATGGAATAAAAATGCTACCAATCAAGTGTTTAATAATTTATTACTTATTATTGATGAATATGCAGCAGAAAACTGTAAAAGAGAAAGTTTATTTTTCAAAAATTTTGAAGCCCAAATGTCCTCCAATTCTGGAATGACCCATGAAATATCAGTTAAATATACGGCAGTGATACATTTAAGCCTTCATGACACCCACTTTAGCTTTAAAGTAGTCATCTATTCAGGATATTTTGTGATTCCACGCTGGAATTCATACAAACGGGCTGCTCAGCTAAACAGAGGCAGCAGATGGCTTTTGATCAGATTCAGATGAATGAAGTTATCTACGTGCCACCTGTGTTGGCCAACATTTATATTCATTTACAGAGCGCCGCTTGTATTTCATCTCAGTGTGTGTATGAATGATGCAGAAGTGTGTATGTTTGTGACTTCTAATTAGTAGCCGTCAGGATTCTGGCTGTCCTGAGTGTGATCCTGGTGTGTTCTGCGTCTGAAAGGTGCATTAACTTACAAGTCAAAGACCAGATAGTGGAATCCTTCCTCTGATATGCTGTCATGGAGCCGCACTGTGGAGGAGGAGAAAACAGAAATCAGTTATTCAGTTGTGTCAAACATCCATCAGGCCACCAGCAGGTAGCAGTGTGGATTATGAACACCTCATTTACCGACAACTTGGAGCCCTAAACACCAGCGAGTGATCGTTTCCTCATGTGAGACGGGGTTAAAAGTTGAAGATAGAGATGCACTTTGATGCATCTAAATGCAACATAAAAGAAACCTTTAGCAGCCTGTTGTCATACTAATGTCATATCTAATTTATCCAGAGAGAAATGGTGCATTTCGGTTTTATTGAGGGAGGCACAGGCAGTAAACAACACCCAGGTGTGCACTAGAGATGTCATAAGAACTCATACTTGATATTAAGTCGATGGCAAAATTCTGAAAATGTGATTGCTTGTTTTTTTTCTAATGGTACCTTAGGAATTGTGGATGTTGCAGATATTAGAATATAACAAAACACAAACAAAAGGAGTGAAGCACCTGTCTAAGCAGCTTAAAAACAGACTCCTAGATCTGTACAAACAATTCAAGGTGAATGATTTTCAGCTGTTTACTTTAGATTAACAACAGCTAAAGTGAAATCTGTTTTCTTTATGCAAATAACAAATTGTCATTCATCATTTTCTGCAGGACTCTTTCAGGTACTTCTCAAGACAGACTCCTGAACTAAGGTCTGGTAACATCCTTTAAAATCGGATGCTCGTCTAACTGTGTATTCTAATAGGTTTTTCATATATAGATACAGCAGTGAATTATTAACAATATTCACTGTTCACATCCAGGTGTGGACATAAATACGCCGTATGGAGATCCATCTGTGAGCACACGTTGAAATATTCAATAACACCATCACACTAAGAGCCCATGAGTGCACTTTACAGATCATTGCTACAGCTTCTCCTCTTACCTACATTAAATAAAATATTCTGAATGAATTTATGTATATGAATGTTAAAAATGTAAAAGTGCAACAAATCCCTGTTCTGCCAGTTTATAATAGGACAGACTCAAGTTGCCTATATGCATCCAACCAATCATATATGCTCACAAAAGCAACATCTCGATGCAAAAACAGCGTCTCTCAGTCATAAAGAACAGGGATATCAACATTATGGAGTGAGTCTAGGATCATATGAAGAGACAGTAGACACTGACAAAGACTAATCCAGAGAAACTGTAGGGTTAGATTTTACTTCTCCAAGCTGAAAATTTAAAAAAAAAAAGAAACAGTAGTTCAGAAAAACTTCTCAGAGCCTCTTAAAAGTCGAGAGTTTGTGAAACTGATTAAAACGCATCCGCAATCCAACCGACTTCCTGCAGCCTCATAATGGAAAAACACCAGAAACATGAGGGAAAAATTCAATTTAAATGTGCATCAAACGGAGCTAAAAGTTGATCATTAGCTGCAAAGTGGAACAGAAAATCAGATCCCATCAAAGAGAGCTTGCTTGACAGCTCAAATTCCAAAATAAAAGACTGTTTTTCTAGCTTCACTAAGATCCATTTTTGATCTGGAACATGTGCTCTTTAGAATTTTGCCTCGAAAAAAATGCCAAAAATTAAGAAATAGTTGGCAATTCTCAGTTTAATTTCATGTTTGAGTTCAATGACTGCTCAAATGAAGGAAACCACTTTAACTTGTGGCCAAATCAAAGTGAAATTAATGTTACTGATTGAATATTCTCTGTAATCAATACCAATAGATGAATCTGTTTTCTAAACTCTGTTCAATCAGCTGCAGTCTCAGCATATAAACAGACTAAACATAGTTCTCCTGTGAGTTAATCAGCAGCGTTACTGTATGACACAGCACTGATTACAACACACTTATTTTTAACAGTGTCTGATATAATCCCACTTCCACTGACGTGTTACTACGTTTCCTGTGGCGGCTATGCGTGCACTAAGATACACTTTTATAGACAAACTCAACGGCACGCCTCTGCATCTGAATCGGTAAGCAGATGGTGCGCTCTGGAAATGCTCTATTTTTAGTGCTCAGGTCTTCTGAATGAGCGTGGATTGTCAGGGAACACGGCTGTCTCTTTCACTTCATCGAACAAGAGCCCCGTGAAGGCAGTGGTGAGTTTCACTGGGCCAATTAGCGACGCTGGCTAACGGACATGAAAAGACAGTAAGTAACAAAGAGAGACTGGAGAAGCCACTGTAGCATGAGTTCATGGAGCTACAGAGTGTTTCTGGCTCCAACATTTCCTCTTCCGACCTCTGGCTCACTTTGTGAAACACTGATGTCATTCTGACAGACGCAGCTTTGGCAGGACTTTACAGAAACGTGTACCCAGTTTATGAATGACAGACATGAATACACTGAACATAACTTCTGCTAATCTTTGAGCTATCATTTTGTTTTTGTTATCTGTGGTTGCTTGGAAATGTTGGAAATGCTTTAGAATCTTAACTGGATGCAACATACTTAATAAAATGCCATCACAACCCATTTCAAGAAGGGTAGAATTCATGTTTGATTAACTTCATAATGTAGCTTTAACAGGGTCAATATATAATTGTGGGATTTTTTGTATCATAGTTCACATTTTTGCTGTTTTCAAGTCTAAAATCAACATGGCCGCCTATAACCCATCACCACGCGGCATTTTTACAGAAAGATTCTTCTAAAATTATATACAAAAAGTTGCAAAATGACCACAGAGATATGCAAAATGACCACAGAACATCTAAAAATGACCACAAACAGACTGAAAACGGCCACAAAGGGGGGCAAAATGACCACAAAAATTACAAAATGACCACAAAAAGACCTCAAATGCCCACAAAACAGTCTGAAAATGACCAAAAAAGAAACAAAATAACCAGAGAAAAACGCAAAATGACTCGAGACACATAATTATCATGTAAAGATACAAAGTAACTACAAAAAGTTGCAAAATGACCACAAAGCACCTAAAATTACCACAGACTGAAAACGGCCACAAAAATGCACAAAATGACGAGAAAAACACCTAAAATGCCCACAAAATGGACTGAAAATGACCCAAAAAGGAACTAAATGAGCAGGTCACGTGATCTGGGAATCAACACATTTCCTTGATACAATTTGTTATTTTCCATATAAAATTTGATATATTGCCAAAAAAGAAATATCTGTCATGATTATCTCAACTTAATATAAAGAACACAATCAAAACAACTTTTGAATCAGCTCATTTTATTATTGTTTAGCTAATTAGAAGGTGGCTGTTATTAAATTGGGACGGTTATTTAGTTGACATTTTAGTGACATCCAGTCATTTTTTATTAATAAGTGATTGTTTCCCAAACAAATAATGATGTAATTTGTAAATACATGACCATAATGAACAAAAAAGACATTAGTTTTTGTTTTTTTTTTAACTTTAAATGAAAATGTATTCAAGATATATCCCATGGACTTCAAAAGTCCCTCAATTATATATTGACCCAGCAGGTTTAGTGAAAGTCATTTTATATTTGATTCTGATTCCATGTTTCAGTCACACATAAAGACTGACTTGGCTTCTTCTCAGACCAGCACTGAATCTAACATGTTCCACTTTCAGTATTTCCCCTGAATAAAATGCAGGTAGGAGACTCGATTGTCCTGCGAATGTGTGCAACGGAGAAACAATGCGCCTGTGGAAAATGCTCACTCCAATTTAAGTGCTCGAGAAAGGTTCGGCAGACAGATCAGAGTGGGAGTCTGTGGATGAAAAGATTAAAAAAGAAAAAAAAAGGGAAAGGTTTCCCTGTGGGGATTCTCTGGCGTTTCCTTTAGCTCATCTCCTGATTGACGTCTGAGAGATCTATCGCCTAGACGACCTTAAAGGAATGAGGGCTTTCCCACAGCTGGATGCTGCGTGAACGGAATAGCAATGAGGCCGAGGCTACCTGCTTCTATCTGACAGACAGATCACTCTCAAAAGCAGGGAGAGTGTGTGAATAATGAGAACAACCAGAGATGGACTCAATGCTGCAATCAGTAACGTCACTACCTGCTTTTACACACAGACAATAACAGCATTTTTCTTCATAAAAAAGGTGTCCCAAAAAATCTGACATAATTTCACAGGCCAATAATTTTGGCAATTCTTGTTAAATAACCTCAAATTTTCACAGAATGTATAGAAACAGATCAAGATTTTATATTTAATGTTTTATTTTTGTTCTGTTTTCAGGTTGAGCCATGCCGTTCACTCCCAAAGAGAAGTCATTTTGAGTCTTGGAATATGCTCGCACACAGTCACCCAAGACTGTGCAATGTATTTGTTCACCAACTGGCAAACAAATTTGGACTTGGTACAAAAAATTTAAAGAGGCAGGCTGCTTATGCAGGGCTAAAGGATCTGGTAGACCATCATCAACATCAGAAGAGAAGGTCGAGTGAGTTCGTGAAAAACTCTTGCGAAGCTCCAAGAAGTCCGTAAGGAGTTTGGAAACCCAGATTCCTCGAGTGACGGTCCCATAATAAACTTATGAGGTTCAACACCTAAACTGTTCAATTTCATTGAGCTAGACTTGGTAGTTTTCAAGATAAATGCTTTTAAAATGATGTCAGTTTTTTTTTTTTGGGACACCCTGTATATCCCTATTGGAATGTAAGGAATTATTATTATACTTTCTTCGTCCGCCAAAAAAAAGCATTTTTGAGGCCCTATTATGAAAATTCAGCCCCCGAAGCACATTTCACCTACAGCTACGAAATTCAGTACACATATGTAAATCGTCAGAATGCACAAAAAAAGTCTCTTGCACAAATATCCAAAACCCAACAGGAAGTCGGCCACTTTGAACTACATGTCATATTTTGGATGATTTTTGGGTCATTTTTGGACATTTTCAAAAGCTATGAACTCAACAGGGAAACCCCGACAGAGCTCAACTTTGGCTACGGTTTTCACCAGGCATGGGTGATCAAAAGTTATCAAAATGCTCCGCAAAAGTTTGAAGAAGTGGAAAGTGGCCATTTCAGATGTTTCACCATGAAACAAGAAGTGCTGTCTTAACTAGCCTGTACATGTTCCAATCTATCTCAGATTTTACATGTGTGATCAGAGTCCAGCCCTGATCACATCCATAGGCCAAACTACATTCACAGTGACAGCGCCACCTGGTGGATGGATAGGAACATCTAACATCGCTTAAATCTCTGACTACCAGGTTTATTGTGAGGTTATTAATTTTTACATAATCTTTGAATCATTTGGAGTCTACATTTTTCTGTCTTCATTTACCACCATACCAAGACCCCATGTGAAACAGAATTAATGTCTATTTAAAGAGTTCTTATGTTGGCTGTTAACCACCAATCAAAGCTGCTATGAAATTACCATGTTTTACCTAAAAGTTGAGTTCTGGTATCAGACACGGAAACCCAAACCTCTGTCAAATAACGGTCTCTTAACCAAACCTTCCTACTTCATGTGTTGGATAGTCAGTTTCAGACACCCTGACATTAGCCCCACAAACCAAATAACCGGCTTTTATCCATTCATTTGTCGCTGCCCTCCGCCCCCCCATCTCCCACCCTGCCTCTCACAATCCCTAACAGAACGAACCCAAAGGAGCGAGGGACCAAACAACGAATAACTGCCAGTTTTCAGCGCGTGGCAAAGTCATTATTGAGGTGGTAATTACAGTCGTTTGGCCCCTGTGGCTCCTGAGAGGGATGTTGGTGTGTTTGCTCTGCAATGATACAGCTTAGGGCACAATTCATTTGTTTGCATTTACAGTTAGGAATCTCTGTTCATAGATCGAACATAAATCTGATTAAGGGCTCATTGTGGAGATTCATTTCCCATTTGGAGATTAATAGCTGGACCAAGCAGAGGATGCCAGTAAATGTAGAGTAAGGCATGTAACTGCTGGTTAAGATCAAGATATAGTTCATTCAGGCAAGATTTTTTGCTTTAGAGTTTGTTTTTGCAGCTTTTCCCTCATCAAAATTGTGCATCTAAATTGTATGAATATAGTTTGATGATCTGTTATCTTGCAAATTTCCTTCTTCCCACACATTTTCCTCATTTGAATATACAGGGACTAAAGATAGAAGGTGTTGTGTACATGTTCTGAGCTCTCAAAAAGGCTAATTTGTCATCTTTTTTTGGCTTGATGTGACACTGTGATAACTGTGAAAGTGACAAAACAAGTGAGTGTGGCCAAAAATGTGCAGTTCTAAACATGGTTGTTGATCAAATGGGCAGTATGTGCAACAAGAAATGGGTACAGAGTGATGAATATACTCAATGTCCTTTGCAGATATTCTGTCAAAAACACTTTAAAAGACAAATTCAATCCACTGTGCAGTATAAATATTTAAGAAAAATGTTCCACACATCTACAAATCCCTCTTTAGGCCAACCTTTCCATGTTCTCAAACACATATACTGGACATAACTCTAAACAGGGAGGACAAAAAGAGATATTAGAATGGGAGGACTAGTTACCAATGTTGGGATGCTTTAGCAGGCGGCAGATCCTGGCCTCTCTCTCCAACTTCTGGTGATCTGTAGGGAAAAAAGAAAAGAACAGCACATCTGTCACATCTGTCGGCGAAGCCCTCCTGAAATTCTTCAAACCTCTCTACAGTTTCCACAAATTAAACACCGCCAACCTCCTGCTGGGAACAGACGAGCAGTAAAACTAACAGTCGTAAGTCATTACAGCGCGCCGCAGCAAGGAGATGAATTCGAGGAAAACCTCTGGCACGTCTCCAGTACGACTCCAGAGCAGCTGTTTGAACCTGTACGGTAAGGTAGCAATGTAAGCTCTGTTCAGGATTGTATTCTTGTTTGTGTCAACTCACTTTCACTACACGGAAGAGGAAAAAGAATAGCAGTGGCAGCTCACTTACCAGGTTACACACAGTAAGGAATGTAAACCGTAAAGCTAAGAAGCAGTTTGTTATTAACCCCCTGAAGCCCAAAACCTGCCAGCAGGTTTCAACAGCATTATGAGTTTTGAAATATTTCACAAAAATTACACAAATTTCGAGAACTTTCCAATGGTCCATGAAATTATCATGTCTTACTTGTTGGTTTCGCCTAAAAGATTAACTAAACTCTCAGCTTAAAACTGTAATATTTCATTAAAGTCACTTTATTCAACATGTTTCATTTGATAAATAGCCAAAAAATAAACTGTTTGCAGTTACTAGATTCTGTAAACCACTAAAAATTCTGCACTCCAAGAAGTCATTAGCAACTCAGCTACACTAGTTTGGAAGCAAGATCAAATTTGTAGCAAAAAAGGTCATAGTTTCATTAGTGGACTTTACAACAAAACAAACATGATTATTGTATAAGGAGTCACTCATCAGAATACATTTTTTTAATATAATTATCAGGTATTTGTATCTGTACTCTTGTTTCTTTCCTCGGCTGTTTTCTTTCTCTGAAACTGAAGAGAAGAGAGAAAGAAGAAGAGAAACTGTGAAATACACATTGTGGACATGTGTGAGATCTACATTAATTTGCTCAAAGGAGGGCAGAAATGGGATCTTTCACTCATGATTCAGTGGTTTTTGTTAACATTTTGTTTTTTGCTTTTAATGATATCTCTAAAGCATTGTGTAAATCTGAAAAAAAATCATTTTTGTTATTTTATAAAAGTTTAGAGATGATCAATCAACCAATGTAGAAATTTTCGTTTTAATTACATATTAACTTGATGCAATTATCAACGTTCTTGTGTCAACCCAACCCATCAAAATAATGTTTTCAACTGAAAAGGTTTATTTAAATAATTTAAAAAAAACCTTGCAACCATATATTTAATGAAATTGTGATAATAAATCCCTGGTAATACTTAAAATGGATAGTATCCATCGTGTATTTATCATTTTAGAACATGGCAGCATTATGAAATCAATTGAAATTTCACAGAAGCATTCGTTTTCTCCAATATTTTCTACAATATGAACATTTTTTGCCATCCCTTTTTTATTCCAGATGTGAAAAAGCAAACATAAAACATCTTTTTCACAACATCTTACTAATTCTTGTCACTTGTTTATGCCATTTCCAGTCAAAAAAAAACACCTATTGGTCAGATAGAAATTCAGTATAAATCTCAATCTGACATGAGTATGCGTCATTTTATGCGTAACTCTACATCCTGTAGCTGGAATAACTCAAGGAACTGTATTTGGTCAAATTGTCTTAGACCTATTTTGTATCAACTTAAAAAGTACTAAAATCCTTGATTCTAAAAAGCCAATGTTTTTAAATTTTACGTCGCAAGCTAAACGTCTCTTCTCTGGGTGATTTTACTGTCGTATTTTTTCTGTGATTGAAGTTGTATCTGTAATATGTGTTGCTCTTGTTGCATATGCAGTATTTCCAACTGTATAGAATCATAATTATAGACATCAACTCCATCATCGGTAGGCTGTAAATAGAATCACATCAATGCCACCCCATACTCCATACTAATCATAATCTGGACTCCAACTACACACCAATGCAAACGCTGCTTTCTAAATGCAACATGTGGTTCTCCAATAAGCAGCGAGTGTAACCTCGGCCAATGGAACGGCCTCCTGCATCCTTGTAATCCTGTCGAGGTTCCAACCAGATGTGATCGTCTCCAATCTCACCTCGCGTTACCAAGTCCCTAATCTCAACCAGACCAATGGGATGTGCTTTTACTGTGGTGGTAATCATGGTAGCCGGCTGAATGTTGACTTCTCTCCACTGCATGGCACGCTGCTAATCTTTGACATAACGGGATTTAGAGCACGAGTGATGCTCTATCAGCTTCTCCAGCCTCACTGCAGCCACAGGAAGCTGGACTTTTCTTGGCCATACTCTCTTCTTTTACTTCACTGTTTCCGTTCTCAGTGTTATCTTATTACAGTTGATGTTTATTGCATTAAGAAGTGTATACAGAATTTTTATTTGACCATTAGGTTTCTTTTGGCTGGAAATGGCACAAACAAGTGACAAGAAATAAAAAGATGTTTTCTTCACATCATTAATAAAAATGCAATGGCAAAAAATATATTATTGAAACAATATATAATATTGTTGTAAATATTGGAGAAAATTCACACTTCTGTGCAAAATCAAATGGTTCTCGTAATGCTACCGTGTTCTAGAGCAATTCAATACAACAAAAAAAGTAATTTAATGGATCTATTATCACAACTTAATTAAATATAAGGTTGCAAGTTTTACCCAAAAATCAGATTTCAATAAACCTTTTAAGTTGCAAACAGTATTTTGATGGGTTGGGTTGACATAATAATGCTAGTAAATGCATCAACTTAGCATTAAATGTAGTTAAAATGCAAATTTCTGGATTAGTGGATTTAGAACTAAATGGAAGTTGATGTATCTTAATGAAATTTGCTTGTTAACTTAATTTTTTTCTTCATCTTGAGTTCAGGATTTCAAGCCCCCTCCTCTAACTGAACACGCCTGAACAATTGTTAATTAAAAATGTATTTGTCATCAAAATTCGGCATTAGTATGACTAATTATGGGTCTTACTGGATTATTCCTAAAGGAAACATTTACATGCAGGTACACTGTTTATTGCCAATATTAGGTCTCAGTCCTCCGACATCAAGCAAAAACCAAAGCTCCTGAGCTAACCCAAGGCATCTATCCTAAGAACACTTCATGTAACCATAGCGCAAAAACACAGACGTTGCTTGATGCTCCCCTCAACTCCTTGATGTTTCTCAATCATGAATCCAAGTCCTTGATGTCGCTCTGGAGCTGGCCCATTTAGGAAACCCAGATGAGCTCCACCAGGCCGTGGAAAAATGAGGGCAGGAGCTATTTTCAATGCGGCCGACTGATCAAATGAGCTGCCTCCACAGTACTGTAAAACAGCACATCTGGTTCCTCATCCAGAGCCTGCAGGTTCAGCCGCTTAAAAAAGAAAAAACCTAAACACACACACACCATATACTCTCCTCCGAGCAAATAAATGATCTGGCTTTACAGAACATTACTCTTTTTCTGGTTTAAAATGTGGTAGAGAGCCATTTTTTTGAAGCTAATGACCTTTGACCACAAAAAGATCTGTCATTCTTTGCTATTTCCACCTACTGTTATTAAAGTAATAGGTGAGTAATGGAGTTTGGTGGCAAGAGACCAAGAGAGTGAATGTGCTATAAAAATAGAAAGAAAAACAGAGGGACAGAAAACACTGCTGGTTCTGCTCTCAATGATTTGTCTCATATTTCTTCAACAGGAAGCTTTTTGTCTCAACTGTCAACTCAGGGAGGCGTCCACAGCCACATATTTTATATCATATATTACCCTTGGCTTTTACCATCAACCGACACCATGTTTCATAATATTCACGCACTGCAGCTGACATGGATCTTCAACATACTGAGGCAATGATATCTCTCCACTGTGAAGTATTCCAGCCACTTCAAGACCAAAGCTTAAGCTGCATTAGCATCCGCATTTGGTACATTAATAGCTGAAATCATCCATTAATGGATACCTGATGACTGATTTTGATAAAAATTTGCGGTCCTTTGTTTAAGGTGAAATGTCAAACAGTCTCTGGTTCCTGGTTGCTTTTATTTAAAAAAACAAACAAAAAAAAACTGAATATCCTCAGGTTTCCAAAATTTTAAGCAATAGTTGAATTCTGCGATCAATATTTGCTATTCTACGGTATACATTATGCAGATGTGATAAACAAAAGTCTTGAATCTGTAAAAATCTATTTGGATTAATGTCAGAAACACAAAAAATAAAATCCATTCTTTAAACTCGGTACTGAAATTTAAAGGGGCATTTTAGCAGCTTGATTTATTTAAAGGTGTATCTTATTACAGTTTATCTACCCATCAACAATGCCTTCAATTTAATAAGCATTTTCTATGCAGTATTTTTTTAGCTGCTCTACAACTAAAGATTATGAAGCCGGTGTGAAAAAAAAATGAGAAGAGGTTCACAGAAGCCAGTAACAGAACAAACATATCTCCTGTACACTGAGCCAACAGGAACATTTCCAGCCTTGAAAAGTGTGCAGCGAACAATAGAAGTCACTTCCTTCTCGGAAAATAAAAGACTCGGAAAGATAATCTTCAGGGCTGAGAATTCATACAGAGAGAATTTTAAAATTGAACTTCATATCAACTTTCCTCTAAGACGGGCAAACAGTCATAAACACATTCTTAGACAAACCTGAGCTCACAGCCTCATGAATAAGATAATAACGGCCGATGCAAACAAGCTTTTCACCGACTATGCCAGTCTTCATTGCCCCACAGAGGTGCAGCGGGTCCGTCTCTCAGGTCTATTCTGATGCTTAGCAGTCATGATAATCACGGCGGTATTCACTAACGGAGCTGCAGATGCACTGGAGACTCTCAGGTGTAGGTGTAATTGGACGCACTGTAATAAGAGGGCCCTGTCAAAACGCAATTAGCTTTAGCGATCTAGGATTCTCTGTGCGCTCCTGTGCCTTCATGTGTGTGTGGTCTGACAGAGTGGGAGAGACGGAGTCAAGCCGAGGTCAAAAGGAAAGAGCCTCTTAGTAGACGCCTCAGCTGCATGATTGCAACATGGAGAGCGGCTGTCTGAGTGACATAGGACTGTGTGTCCTGCAATTAGCTGGAAACACTGGTCGTTCTGCCAGACTGAACCTCAGCAAATAAATTTAAGTCTGCAAGATCTTCTTTTATACTTTTCAGTGTCTGACTCCTGGTAATAAAGAAGCTCAAGCCAACATTGATGTTTCAGGTCGTCGAGGACACACTGTGTATCTGACTCAGAACCCCAGATGGATTTTTACTGTGTATGAAAATCTGCCGTGAAGCCTTAAGGCGATGGCAACTTTCAAAAAGAACCATAGAGACATGGTAGCGTTACTTTGAACAGCTTACAAATGCAACTTTACTACTAGAACTCCTTCTGCTTTTTGAGAAAATCTGAACTTTTAACCTCAAACTGGACTAAAAGAACAACATCCTTGTTACTCCACCAAGGAACTCGGCGGAGTTATGGGACGATGGGCGTATTTTTGTCCGTCTCCACTTAAACTTAGAATCATGTTGACCATAAACTTTTAATGTGCAACAAAGGACGTCCAAACAGCTCTGACATGTCCTTAATGCCACCTGTAACAGACAGAAATGACAGATAACACTTCTAAAATCAGAATATTGTTGTGGTTGTTTTTTCTCAGTAGACGTATGCTAAGACCTGTGCTAAATCTTTCACACATAGTGGTTCCTTGTAAATGGTTGAGTTAGGAGTTGCATGACGTGTATGTCAGCTTTGTGGATATAAAAAAAAATCTGAGTCAGAATTATCCATTTTGAGTTTGTTAAGTTTCAATATTTAATAGTTTCTTTACTCCACTATGACTGTAAACTTTGGGTTGTGGACAAAAAAAGACATTTGAGGACATTTTTGACCACTTTTCTTACAACTATTCAATGAATTGAGAAAATACAGAACAAAACAATCAACAATGAACATAATGATTAGTTGAAGCCCTAGAAGAGAACTTTAAGGAACATACTATGTCATGTTCACGTTATATATGATATCTTTATTCATCCACCTTTTAATTGTGCACCAAACCCGAGGGTAATCATGGAATAGATAATGAAAGATGGCCTGTAGTCACCTGTCTGCCCATACAATTACCATCTAGATCTTCATCCACCCAAACCTTCAGTCTATCCCCAGTGTGTCTGTCTGCTGCTTAGCATTCAGATGATATTCTGCACCTCAGTCTGGGCTTCTCCAGGCCAAATCCTGCTTTACAGCAACACACAGTCGCACACATGCACTCAGTTGTAGCCCAAAATCTCTCTGGCTCACTTTAAGCCACAGAGGATATTACAGCCAGAGCCTGGACTTAGAAACCACACAGAAAGTCCAGCCCACACAGTGAAGACGACAGACGACAGCCACCAGGTAGCCGACGTCACCGCCATGGTAACAAGTGGTTACTGGGGCAGGAAAAGTAATGCAATAAAAGCTGTAAAATGCTGGAAAAGCTGTGACTCAACATCAAACAAGCACACTCTAAATGCCAACTTTCTGAGTTCTTGCAAGACTAGATTATCAGGACAAGCAACTGGGTAAGTTAGAGCATTGTATGTAGACATCGGAGCAGGCAAAAAGAATTAAAAAATACAGATGTGATGTGTAAGAACATGAAAATAACTCACAGCACACACAGTGAGAGATGGAGTGATGCCGCCGAGGGCAAAAGCAAAGAGCAGGTGTGACTAACATCTAGAGAGTTTGTGCTGGACTGAGCAGGAAGTCAAGAGGCAAATGGAAAAAGGTGATGAGAATCAAAAAGCAGACTGACAGAAACGAGGGGCTGAACAGATTATTTAAAAAAAAAAATAAGGTGAAGAATCGTTTGTGTGTGGTTTTGGTGGAATAAAACCATTTAAAAGCACAATCACAGCCTCCCTCAAATTCACCAACAATATAATAGACTCGCTGGATCGCAAAAAAAAATCTGTACAGCCCTCTTTGTTGACCTTTCTAAGGCCTTTGACACAGTGGACCACTCTATTTTGAATACTTGACAATTGTTTGATAATTATCTATCTGACAGAAAGCAATGTGTTTATTTTGAAGGCTGCTCATCCACACTGCTAAATGTTTCTACTGGCGTACCCCTGTGCTCAGTTCTGAGCCCACTTCTGTTTATTATTTATGTAGACACTTCGGGAAAATGCCAAACTTCATTTTTATGCCAATGATACAGTCATATACTACTGTAGCTCCACCCTTGTTGAGGCTCCTGGCAAGTTACAGAATGCTTTTAACCTTGTGGAACGTCAGCTCATTGAGCAGGATGCCAGCATTTTATCATTACGAGGTTGAGACTGAACTTGTAACCTGCTAAAAGTATCTTGGTGTTTTAACCCTCGTGTCATCCTGCGGGTCAAAATTGACCCGTTTTAAAGTTTGAAAATGTGGATAAAAATATATTTTCACAGTGAAAATTCTGATGTCCACATTTTCAACATTTCTGGGAAATCTTTGAACATTTTTTGGTGGAAAAAAGAAATGTTAAAAATGTTTCTGAAGAACATTCACAAAAAAATTACCAAAATCCTGCGAATTTAGCTGAATTTTGGTTGATTTTTTTTGTGAATGTTCTTAAAGAAAATAGAAGTTTGTAATCACTTTAGATATTTTTAGGATTTTTTTGGAAGATTTTTACTAATTTGGGGAATTTTTTTTTGCTGAATTTTTAGATTTTTTTCAGACAAGGAAACAATATTTTTCGGAGCCCGTAACTGAGGACAATAGGAGGGTTAAAGCCAGGGCTACAAAATCTATTGTTTCAGTATTCAATCCACAGTTTTCAGTTATGTCCAGCAGAGAAAGGCTTTGTCAGGGGACACAAAAACCCCGTCGCTGTGTTGGACTACGTCATTCTGAGCTCCATGTTTTCTGTCCACCTCTTTGCCAGTCATTCTCTGGTGGGAGTGGTGGGCAGGCAGGTGTCTCCTCCAGCGGCTGTCAGAGCGCCGCTATCGCCACCAACCAGACGTTCAGACGCCGTCACGAGCAGTCGGGAAAACCAACATCATAATCCCACATCTGAGACCAGCATCCTGTCAGACACTCAGTCTAGATGCTTCTAAAGAAAAGGCATGCCGGATTTTTATCGAGATTTCATTCAAGCAGACATAATATAGTAAATTTGATATTTAGAGTTTCCTTTAGAGTCGTGTTGAGAATGTGAGCTTTAATAGCCGGATTTCATTTACTACATGTGTGCTGACAGCTCAGGCTGCTCATGGGATGAAGCTGATGTAGTGTAAACAGGAAGAGGACAGGCCCAGCTGTTGGAGAAGAAGAAGAAGAAGAAGGGGGGAGGCTGGATGCACCAGCTGGGCTTCCCTGCTGACAGTTTTCCCCCACAGGGGCAGTGAAGTGCACAGTTAGAGCTGCTGTTTTCATCCTATTTATGTGGGAGTATTTGGTGACATATTCCTCAATAATCTATTATTTTTTGTGGAATTTCACCATTAGTTGACTCAAAAATTAATCTTTCAATTTAAACAAATTTTGACAAGTTTCATTTGCATTTCTTGCAGTTCTTGTGATTATTTCTTAACGCTTTGCATTTTATCCACCATATTTTAACCTGGAGTTAAGAGCACAAATAGTAACCGGTTAACTCCTTTCCTCATGAGGGTCAGCTACAGTAAAAAGTCAGCCATCGGAAATGATACGACTGAGCAGCCTTGGAGGAGTAATGCGCTCTGAGTGCTTTTTTGTTGGTTCTGCTATTATTTCTGGAGAAATTTAAACAGATTTACTATTTATTATTGCTACACAGAGTTTATCTTGCGCATTTTATCACACCAACGCTGTTCCTGATTCGTCTACGATGCATATTAGCTCCTCCAAATCCACAAGAGCGTTCTCTCTGAAAATTCAATTTGAAATAGTCATGGCATCATTTGATCTGCTGGTCAGAAATTAACTGTTTTAGTTTAAGAGCAAGGACTGCAGGCTCTGCAAACTCTGTCTAACTGAATGTTGGTGTTGGCACTGGTAAAAGAAATAATTTCAACTTATTTAACTTTTTTCTCTTAAAAAAACAACAAAAAGAACCATTAAGACTATCAGTAATAGTAGTGGGAGCATTTAAATCTTAATACCCATCCTCAGTGAGCGGAGAAGTCAGAGATTGTGGCAGCAGGAGGGCTGATTTGAGCATGTTATCTTTAATCACTGAAACTATCAGAAACTGTAAAAACATGATAAATTAAATTCTTAAGCCCTACTACTTCTAGCCATTGTGCTGTTTCCATAGAGGTGCAGGACTTTATATTGCAGATAAAAATGAAGCAACGGTGAAAAAAATAAAACTCTTGGGATTCAGAAGGTTAATGAAAAACACACAGTATGTAATGCAACTTGGCTAGTAATTATATTTACACCTTAGAGTGCGATTACTGTGGCAAAACATGTATAATTTACAAACGCTATTGTGGAGTTCATTGTTACTAATATGGAGAAAAGCCAAAACTGTAAACAGGAAATCTGTTATGGTCTGATCATTGTAACATAAACATGGGACCTCTATAGGTGTCCTGTTACGTCTGGCACTGGGACACTGGCAGTGGATCCCTTAGGTCTAGTGGGTTCCTGGATAGTTCCTCGATGGATTGGGCTTGTGCCAGTAACAACTATGTTGGTACAAAAAAGTGATCTACACCAAATTTAACCCATCTAAGCATAGAAGTTTTTGATCTGGATCTGGTCTAAAGTGGTCCAGATGCAAAGAACGCACTAACATCTCCATGTTTTTACATTATAACTCCAAAAATAATGGTTTTCCAAATCGAAAATTAGGTTTCATACGGCCACCCTGAGATGGCTAGAGTATTTTGAGTCTTCATTCCAGATTTGACCCACCTAAGCTCACTGATTGTTTTATCTAGATTTGCTCTAATGTGGTCCAG
This sequence comes from Amphiprion ocellaris, assembly GCF_022539595.1. Taxonomy (NCBI): domain Eukaryota; kingdom Metazoa; phylum Chordata; class Actinopteri; family Pomacentridae; genus Amphiprion; species Amphiprion ocellaris. Next base: position 2,653,942 of record NC_072788.1, read on the forward strand.
ATGCAAAAAAAGCGCACTAAAATCTTTATGGTTTTACATTCTAACCTAAAAAACAATGGTTTTCCAAACTGAAAATGATGCTTTATAGAGTCTTTATCCTTTGTACAACAATCTTTTCAAGATTTGACTCACCTAACCTCACCGTTTTTTTTTTATCTGGACCTGGTCTAATATGGTCCAGACACAAAAAAAAAGCATGACTCTCAAAGAAAATCTCCATGTTTTTACATTTCGACACAGAAAATGATTTTTCATTTCAAAATTATGTTTTTGAAGAGTCTTTATCCTTTGTATGATGATCTACTCCAGATCTGACCCACCTGAGCTGACTAGTTTTTGATCTAGACCTGGTTTAATGTGGTCCAGATGAAAAAGAAAGTGACAGTGAAAAGAAAGACATTAAATTTTACCTGTCAGTGGTTTTAATGTCGTGGCTGATCAGTGTATGCCTGCTTTAAGAGTCTGATTGTGTTATTTTATGTCGTCTTTCTCACAAAGTTTGCTCCTCCTGCCTTTGACGGCGACTCAAACCAGGAGCAGGCTGATTGAAATGAGGCGTCAAACTGTTTTAACAGCTCCTCGGCAGTCTGTCACCTCAGGGTGGCTCGCAGCCTCGTCTCTGCAGAGCGCTTGAGCTTCACACAGACGACACCGAAGCTCTGATGTGGTTTTATTTTCTGTGTGAAGTAAGAGCAAGCATTTGGTTTGAACAATATGCGATTCCTGCTAGACCAGAAGTGATAAGTTAGCTGAACGGCCACATTTAGCTCCAGCTGTCTGGTGGACACTTCAGTGAACTGCTGTGGGGTTTTTACACAAACAAATCCTCTACTGTGGAGCATCTCGGTCGCTTCACGTGTTTTTGTTCAAACACGACTCACTTCTTGTGTAATAAAAGAGGAACTACTATTAAAAGGCACTGCAGAACAAGGCGTGATATGAGGCTCACTACAAAAGAAATTAAACAGCTTCATTACAGCTTCATGAGGGTGGTTTTGTTGAGTTCTGTTTCCTGTTTCCTGTCTTTTCATTAACATGCTTGTGATTTTACCTCTCAACTTCCTTTTACTTCCTTATATTGTAACATTTTCAGCTGATGAAGTTTATTCATTACTTGCAATTTACATCTCACTAACTGATGAGCTGCTCTTTAATTTAAATATTGGCACATGAACCTTGTAAATTTTGAGTCTCATAAACATACATAGTAAAATTGTTAATTTTTCAGTACTTAGAATGTATAGAAAGTACATTACCCTAACGTACTAACCGTAACCTTACTGAACCTATTAATCCTAAGTCTAACCCTACTAACCCTAACCCTAGATATAATTCTTTGAATTATTATAAAGTGGATGTCAACTGAAAGTAATTTTAACACAACATACATAAAAAACAACTCTGATGATAAATTGTGACCAGGATACATGTTAAACATAGGATTATACTAAAAGAGCAGATTTTCTTAAGATAATCCTTTATTACTCTCCATGTCAGGGGAAATTTTCCATGTTACAGCAGCAATATACAGTAAAGATAATAATTAAAATAACAATAATATATACAAGAATGAAGGATGAGAAATGAATAAATAGAGTATTACTAACTATAAATAAATGACATCAGCAAAAAGTGGCTTGTGGAATAAATGTGAAAGTGCATAAAATGCCCTTTCTTTCTACACTAAGCACGTTAACATTCATTATCTGCTATTTCTTGCCATTTTTCAGCCAACAAGTACAACGATTCAAAATTAGCAATAAGCTAAAACTGTTAGACACATCCATCTAGCACATTTATTGATGAAGCTCTAATATCAATCATCTTTAGCACCTGGGATCAATAAATTTTACTGCACTTCATCATAAAATTTGAGTCTTTCTTTTGTAGTTTTTACAATCAAGTGTAATAATAATTTCCCAAGACATGGAAATATGGTTTTATATAGTTTTGACTTCATTGTTCCATTTTACTGCTCGTTTTATGTCCATTATTTGTATAATGGAACTTCATTATTATGATAATTGGGATGATTTTACAGCTAAAGAGCCACCTGCTTCCTGAAACTTTTTTTTTTTTTTTTTTTTGCAGGAAAACAAGCGCCCTGCAAAGCTCCCCCTCAGTTTTCTGTCACCACTCAGCCAAGTGAGAAAATACATTTCCATTCCGGCGTTAAATGGCCTCTGCTTTTCCCTCGAGTTTTTGTCTGTCAAACAGGTTTTTGAAAACTCACAAGGAGAAATCTAGCATGACCTTCACACACTCGCTTTAGAAAACTAGGTCAGGAAATTTTTTTTTTTTTTTTTTTTTGGCTTTAAGTTGCGAAGTAGGACAGTTGTGTAGTGAAACCTTAGAATATCAAAATTCACCACTGCACTTCTGGAAAGGCCACTTTGAATTTCTTATTTAAATTACCTTCAGCTAAGTAGGAATGCTAACTCGTTGCTAATATTGGCAGCATTGAGCAGCAGTATTTCACCATTAGCAGCTTTGTGTCACATCAGCTTTAGTCTGTCACTAACAAGAGCAGCAAAGCTTCCACTCAGGATGCCTTCATCTTTTATCCAGCGGCATCTTCCTGGATGCTCACTGCATTGATTTCACATTTATCCCCCGAGATCAAGTCTGCAGCAGGTTAATGAGCGCATCGATCCTTTGGACAGATTCATGTTGATGAATGTGAGTGTTTTAACACTCGAATTATGAAATTATTCACCTGAGGGAGCCGGGTGCCATTTAATCAATATTCTCAGGGAAGTAAATAAATAGCGGTGGGATGAGTGTCATGCCAAAGCAAACAGATGAATCCAATCCAATGAATTTCTGATAACTATGAGGAGATTAAATCTCAGGGCTGCCTTGTTTAACTTTGGCCAAACTGTGTTTTGATTTATTGTGGCTAGAAGCGAGACATTTAAAAGAAAATTGGTATTGTTTAGCATTACTGCCTGACAGCTCAATAAATGTTGAACAAAAAGGGGAAAAAAACACAAATCAAAGAAATGTAAAGAGGGGATATAAACGAGTAGATATGGAAATAACCACGCAGCGAGACAAGGAGTCAGGAATCAGCGCCTTTCAGATTTCTGGTGTTGCCTTTCAGGCTTTTTTTTTTTTTGATGCTGCCGCTCAAAACCGGAACAAGAACAAGTGGAGGGAAGAGAACTTAGCATTACCCAAGAAGCCAAACACACCCTTTTCCCCATCTCTACCTGTTTACAGTACGTTCCTTCCGAGATGCGAAATATTTATAGAAAATGTTCCCACGTTGTTACTCCTCAACATTTTCCACCCTTCCCTCGGTTCCCTCTTTACATTTCGTTGCTTTCTGCTTTCAAGGGAGCGAAGATGGAGGGATGGAACAAGCCAGTGAAGCACTACGAGCCTATCCGTCTGCTTTATTTATTTATTTTTTGACGTCCGTCTATGGAATGGATGTCTTTATCTGCCGTTCTGCACGGCTGAATACCATCTGTGCACGCCTGTCAATCCAGAATCCAGAATCGGAGCCTGCGATGGATACTGGCTTCAGAAAATCACACTGCTACTGAGTATTAAAAGAGCTTAAAAGTGCTATACAAGTGTGGACCATTTACAAACTTAGCTAAACATGCTAAGCTTAAATAAACCGGCCAAACTTAGCTACAGTACAATGTGTGATTAACACAGGCTAAACTTAGCATTATGCTAACCTTAGCTAAAGCAACAGAAATTCTGTGGAGTACACACAGCTCAAACTTAGCTTAACAGGCTAAATTTAGATAAGTCTTCCACAAGATTGTGGTCATTATGTGCACTTTTGTGGTCATTTTGCACCTCTTTGTGCCCGTTTTCAGCCTGTGGTCATTTTAGGTGTTTTGGGGTCATTTTGTGTTTCTCTATGGTCATTTTGCAACTTTTTGTAGTTATTTTGTGTATGTGTCATTTAATATCTTTGTATGATAATAACCTGTCTCACTGAGTCATTTTGTGTTTTTCTTTGGTCATTTTGTGTCTTTTTGAGCCTTTTTTGGTCAGTTTGTCTCTCTGTGGTCATTTTTGGTTATCATTCTGTTTGTGGTCGTTTTGTTTCTTTTTATGATAATTTTATGTCTTATTGAGTCATTTTGTATTCTTCTGTGGTCATTTGTGTTATTTATAACACAAAATAACAAATTATATCCGTGTCTGAGAAATCATTTTCAACTAAGTTCCCCATTAGAAAAAAAACCTCTCAAGGAAGTGTGTTTATTCCAGATCACATGACCTGCTCCACATGATGTCATTTCCTCCTGAAGAAAAGACTGGCCAGACTCCAAGGCTTTCTGAGTTATTTAATAGAAAGTAGTGTGTGAGTCAAGTGTGGATTTATGGCATGTCAACAGGTTTACTACAATATCTTTATAAATAACTTTCAATTTCAAATTCACTCAATTGTATATATAACATTAAGAGGAATCTTTCTCTAAAAATACCATGTGGTGTTTAGTTATAGGCGGCGTGGTTGATTTTAGGCCTGAAAACAGCAAGAATGCTGACTATGTTACAAAAAGTCCTGCAATTACATATTGACCCATTTGATGATTTGTATGCTGGAGGCATTTTGGCCTTTCAAGACATTTCAGCTAAATTAAGCATCTTGAAAAGTCTTTTTTTTGGTATCTACGGGTTTGTCGCTATTCCTTCTCAGCCTATGAGCCTCTCTACTGCTGATTTTCCATTTAAAAGTGTTGATAAACTCCTGCCTCACTGGTTCGCATATTTTAGTCTGTCCAATTTCATCAAAACATTGGTCCAATATCTTTGAAGGGGTACTTCAGATGGCCTTTGATCCGGCTGCATCAGCAGCACTTTCTGGGATAATATACAGTTCTTATTGTTTCCTTGGACGTCAAACTCTTCCATCCTATGAGGCATGGATCAGAGATGTTCTTCATTCTAGTACCTTACAAAAGATTAAACACACAGCTGAGACTAGTCATATCTGATCTTTAGCCCCGAGAACAATTATTGAGCAGTTTCCCTGGATTTATCATGACTCTGATATTTTAAGGGGGGGGGGGGTTCTAGTTATTTATATTTTGCTTTTTTTATGTGACTAACATATCTTTCCCTTACGTTGCTGTATGATTCATATCTACATGTCATTTTCTTGTATTTTTGTTTGTATATTTGCACAAAAAAACATGTTAAAACAATAAAAAAAACTACAGTTTCCGCCACCAAAAAGAAACATTTCAGGAGAAAAAACACAAGTGAACTATGTCACTTTTGTTTTCCAGTTCAAAGACAAGGCCACAATGAACTATTCAAATTTCTGAAGTCACTGGCAATGCAGGGAATGATTAGAACCCATCCACATTTTCACACATCTTTCAAAGAATTAACTTTGTCTGCAGAAAGAGATGAGTTTAGGGGTTAATAGCGGGATGTCATGCTTTGTGTTGCCGTCAAACAGTGACACGCAAACTGAAATGGAGCGTGCGTTAATGACAAAAAAAACACTCTTTCGATTTTGACAAAAATTTAGCTTTTAAAAAGACTATTCTTGACATCTAACCTAAAGTGGTGTGATAATTTTGTTTTTGTCTGCCTGGCTGCTTCTCTACATGTGACTAACGTGTCAGAGACCACAGGGCTTTGGGTTATAGTAACGTCTATTTTTAGTCGCCTCCCTCCTCCTCGTCTGCTCATGCAAATTAGTCTAGATAATGGAAGGCTCATTCAAATACACTGGCTCCTATCATGTTGAGAAACCATCAGCAACGAGGGGTATTCATCACTGAGACTCATAAATACAAGAGGGAAGTGAAAGGATTGTGTGGAAGGCAAAATAGTCTGTAGACTCACAAAACAGATGAAACTAAGTCAGTGCATGTTTGTGTTAAGGGCCCATAATTATAAAGAACTAGTGGGAACTAGTGGGCAGATGAAGCAATTAGGTGCTTATATCACATGGTTAATACAGTAAACAGGAGTCGTACTGGATGCAACAGCAGCTGAAAAACTGGAGGCATTAAAAAAACAAAAGAAGTGAAAGACACAAAGGAAAGAGCCACAACAAGAGAATCAATTTGGCAGCCGAAGTGACCATTAAATATATTTAGCATGCTTCCACTCTCCTGTCACTTACAGCTGGAGTGGTGACATGCTAAGTAGTCCTTAACTGCACCGCACTATTTAGCCACACAATTCTTGTCTGAGAAATAAAGGTAGCTTATTGAGGGAAAAAAAAAAATCACATTTTTCACATGCTAAGTAGGCAGCATAATTACACATTTAGTCCCAATGTGACATTTTATATCTGCTTTCAGTGGTAATTTCAGGTACTTCAATGCCCAATGGATAAAACAGCAGATATTAGCATGGAATAGCTCTCTTAATATTGAAATATATGCAGTTAAGCACAACATTAAGACCACTAGCCTTGAAGATATGTCACCAAGACACCACCTCTGAAGATATCATGTGGAATTAGGCACTAAAACACTAAGCTTTTAAGACCAAAAAGCTGCAAGGTGAGTGCTCCTGATCAATCAAATATTTTTGCAGTGTGACAGGGAACATTATACCACTGCAAGAGATAAACGCCAATCCTGCTGCCATGAAGGGGTGCATGTGGTGTGCAACAATTTTTAGGTAAAAAAATGTTCTGCACCAATAAAACACAATGGATGTTTTTCATTAAGACATGATACTTCATTTTTTAGAACTTCTTCCAGATACACAGAAAGATAGTACACAATATTAATATGCAAGAAAAGCACTCTGAGAGTCCTCCTCCAAGGCTACTCAGTCTTTGTATCATTTCCGAAGGCTGAAATCTTGAAAAAAATCATGGCAGAAATCACAGTAACATAAAATGTGTCCATTTAATATAGATGTACCCACAAACACAATGACGTTGCGCTGAGCACAGGCATGTGTTATGCATGTGTAAGTTATGTACAAATACCGAATCATGTGACCTAAATATGTAGTGGGCGGCGGGAATTGGGACTCAGAAACACCCCCACAATTTAATCAGTTGTTCCTTGTATGATTTATTATATCTGATGGATAAGTCCTGATAAGTCGGCAGCGCTGGATTTGTAGTAGGATCACAATCATGGGATCGTCAGCAGGCAGCTGATGTAGTGTTCACCGGTCGTCATGGTTACAGTGATGCCGTGCTGCTATCTCGCAATGATACAGAAATATTTAAAAATTCCGTGGATCCAGACTATAAGCTGCATCACTGCCAAAATCTAATCACTTGGTCCTTGTGTCATTTCTGACCTTCCCTGAAAATTTCATCCAAATCCATTTTTGAGTGCGAACAGACAGACAAACCAGCGTTGATCGTCACATAACTCTGCCGCTTTCCTTGGTGGAGAAATAATATTCTGACAGCATGTTTGCTATATTGTAGTAAAATCAGTCATTTCAATACCCCTTTTGCTCGTATGTCACCGTCCAGTTTCCGTTGTCTTTATCTTGGCTGTTTAGTAACAATATTTGGTGTTGACTGAAATCCGTCCCCACACTTTGTTTTTGTAAAATCCCTCCTAAAAATGCATCCATTCTATTGTCTTTGCTCGTTTTAGTCGAGCTTGCCGCTACACTTTAGGTGTCAGGAGAGGAACCTTTTTAGATTTTCCCTCCTGTCCATCTTATTTGAGCTCTTTTCCAGTCCCAGGTTAGAGGATTTAGTGTCGACCCTTTCAGTGGGCACTCAGCCTAAAAGCGAGGAGAGAGGGATTTTCCGAGTTCCCTCCCTCCTTTTTCTTTTTTTTTTAATGCTCCATCACAGCACAATCTGCAGACAGGCAAGCGGTCAATTGATTTTCTCATGTAAACATATTTCTGTGCAGCGGGTGTTTATTTGGTGTTAGAGGTGGTATTTGAAGCATTGTAATATTTAGAGTTTTACATTCTTTGAGGCGTACTTGAGAGAACAGTTTCTCCCTTAAAGGCCTCCACAGAAGCAGCTGTGCGACGTCTTTGTCTTGACCCAGTAACCTTTATTCAACCTTTAGCCTCTTTGCCTGCAGTAAAACCCCTCTGCAGAAGTGACACACAACTCCTTGCAGTTTAGATTTCTTTTCATCCCTTTCGTAGCAATGTGATTTTGAGGATACAAACCCAGTGACTGAGAGTATTCATACATAACGTACACATGCATAACACACGCCTGTGCTCAGCACAAGGTCATTTTGTTTGTCGGTATATCTATATTAAATGGACACATTCTATAGTGCTGTGATTTCTGATCATCAATAACTAATAAACAAATGCTGTATTTCTAAAAAAAATTCTGACAATGCCATATGGGGCAATGGACAGCTTTGGAGGAGCACTCTAAGGGAAAACTGCATTCACACAAGGGCTGATTTCTAAAGATGCTCTATGTTGAAAATCAAGTTGTTTACCATGTTAACATGCCCATATGGTGTTTTTTTTTTTTTTTATAACGAGCGATATAAACAGTCAATGCCATGACTGAGCATTTTTACCTTTAAACTGCTCTGGATTAAGCTAGTCAGGGTTTCATACGTAACAAATCTAAAGAATTAAACCTTTGTACTTCAATTTATATTTTGAAATATATGAAATATGGCCGAATTAGTCCACTATGGCAACTTGTCATTGAGTGAGCAGAGTCGTAAGAGAGCTGGTGTGCTCGAGTTGCAACAAGTAGCAGGTACGGTGTTGAGTTAAGCCATTTTACGATATTAAAAATCGTCTAAATATGGAACTTTTATGAGTATTTTTTATGGGTTTAATCAATGATCACAGAGCGACTCAATCTCTTGCCCCCCATGATTCATTGCCCAAAAAAAAGCTAAACTGGTGTAACAAATTAGGAAATTACTGGTTTTGTAGTTTCATCTTCTTTCCTGTATATAGTCCCACTTATACAAACGCACATAGGAAAACGACAGCAACCATACAGAATCTGATTCTGGCCTATCCTCTTAACGGCACCAGCTTTAATTCGTATCAGCGATTATAAAGGAGCATCTGACCATCTTAATAATGCTGATCTGAGGTTACACAGAGGTTACGGAGGTACTTAATGTACCGAGTGGCAGCAGAGGAAAATCTGCTTTCAGACATTTAAGAAGCACTGATGTTGCTTTATAATTGATTTATTACCCAGATTTTTTTAAATCAAAACTAAAAGTAGTCTTTGTGAAACACTTAAAGTGCTTCTGTACTGTCTTTGTACTAGGTATGGCAGTATAGTTACCTTTAACCAAAGTACTACATTAGAAAGGAGGATAGGCCAGATCAGAAGACTCAAAATTCGCAGGAGCCCAGGGTGTGCGAAAACAAGGGAGATGACACAGTATTAAAAGACAATTTGCATGTAATTGCAGAGTTCAAACTGCAAAGGGGTTTGTGCACAATAATAAACAAAAAAAAATAGCGCTTTCAAAATAGAATAAAAGATAAACAAAATGAAATAAAAATAGTCCTTTTTGTCTTAGGTGTTTTTTTGTTTTAGTCTTTTAGTGTCAATGGTTCAAAGTTCAGTGTTCACGGGTGTGTGTTTGTAACCAGTTGAGTGACAAGCTACCAGTTTGTTCGACTCTTTGGGCTGACGCTCGCCATCCAGTACTACAAGTTGATCCTTGGCTCTTCTCAAGATTTCCAAATACGATCCAAAAAAAAAACCTGACCTGAGGAACAGGTCAGAATAAAGCAACTTAAACTATGACCTGCAGTGTCTATAGCTTATTAGACATTATTGCACTGCTACATCTTTGCACTTTTAAACTTTATTTTTTTAAGCCACTTTATACTGTCATTGTCTTACAGTGTGTCAATACTGTACTATTTCATCCTCATCTCTCACCCCTGTATATATTGTAAATATTATTACTACTGTTCTATTCCTATTACTATGTCTATTGCTACATAAGCTGCTGTAACAATGTAAATTTCCCCTGGCGTGGGGAGAAATAAAGGACTTATCTTAGCTTGTTACCCTGTTTGTAAAGGCTTTACAATAGTTTCTACATTCTTTTTCCACGTTGTACAACAATTTATAATTCAACATCAACTTTCTACATTACCAAATTACCAATAAATGAAATTAAAATAATTTACATTTAGTAATTAGTTTCTCTGCTCAAAAGTATAGGGTGACTACACCTATAAATTAATCCAAAACTGCTTTAGAAGTGGATTAGAAATACAGTTGGCTTGTAAATGTACCCGAATATATCAAAATTTAGGCAAAGTACAGGTAAATGCACTTGACATTAACACACATTCTCTACAGTGTGCTGACACAGATTAGCACCAAAGAAAATAAAAACGAGTGCTAACAAACACAAAATACAGCACATTTCATAACTTTAGAACATAATTTTCATAGGGACCTTCAAGTAACGTGTTATCTGGTAAAATAAATCCATTGTAAGGCGTGTGGCCTCACAATATGCATTTTCTTTGAAGAGAAGCTAGTAGAAGTTCCAATCGGAGGTTAGCATTTAAGCTAGTGACGATTAGCATGCTAAATTAGCCCACACACACACTCAATGGGACTTACCAAGCTAAGCACCACGCGCAGCAAGGGGAATTCCAGCTCACGAGGGTTCGCAGCCTTCAATCTCTCAATATCTTTAAATTTAACAAACGAGTTGTCATTATATTTATATATTTCAATGCTTACACAAGTTTTAGTGGGTTTCTGCTCACCAAATCTCCGAATTTCTCCACAAAACGTTGCTACTGTCGCGTTAGTTTTTCCACCATTGTCAAAGAATCTCTCTCGGTCCGCGGCTCGAGCGTGTCTGAGGATCACGTACAGGGCGCGCGCAGCTCGGGAGCAGGACGGGAGGTGACCCCTACCTGATTGGCTGATATTGACATTGGGCTATACAGCCATTGGCTGTTTAAGTTGTCAAGCAAAAATACCTAAGTTAATCTAAATATACGTATTTATTTCTTGCGTTTTTAACTATTTATCAGCATCTTTAATGAACTTCTATTTTAATGTTTTAACAATATTTTTATTTTTTTATTCTTTTTTTTAATTTTTTCCAAGCATGAATATTTATAGTTTTATTCCAGTTTTTAACACTGGGTTATATTTGGATTCAACTTCCTTAAATTTTTGGTTAATTTTTTTGATTTATTTGACAGTAAACTAAAAATTTTTGAGTTTCGAACGTGCACACACAATTTTTTGCTCAAGAAAACTGACTTGTTTTGTTTTTTAACCATCATTGTGTATGTTATATGCTATACAACTTACTGATTAATCAAGGAAGTTAAAACTAATCAATGGAATGTAAGATTGGTAGCTTTAATCCTGCCTGAAGTAGGCATCTTTGTTACAGTGTACAGAGTACTCTAAAAGTAAAAGTAGTAGAGGAAACTGTTATTTCTATACTTGTTATTTCCTTTAAGCAGTTCAGGATCCTGTCTTTTGACATTTTTTTTTGCATCCAAGCTCACCGATGCATCAGCTGAACAGGAATTTCAGGTCATATTTAAGTTCATGGCTTGCATCTGTAAGAAGATGCCCACAATAGCACAACTCAAGTGCTAATAAAGCAGGACTATTTTTGATATGAACACAGTCAAACACCATCGGATAATCTCCACGAGCTGTAAAATGCCACATTAAGTCGTGAGGTGCATCATTTAGTGAAATTTGGTGGATGTGAAACCATTAGCTGAGAGAAAAACAACAGGCAAGTATTATAAGATGACCTAATAATTAAGTCCATCATCTACCAAAAGTTCTAGCAAATCACTTGTGAGTATTTTCTGCTTTTCTTAGTTCTGTAGATTATAGAAAACACAATTAATTGAGCAGCAGATCAGTCAAGAATATAATACCATAAAGAACATTAAGATAATTATAAACTCAACTTTGTTCACCATGGAAACGCAATGAGCCATGACAGGAACATGTATAAGACTGTAGAAGTACAGCTACTAAAAGGTGATTAACACTATGGCGACAATCTTCTCTTAAATCTAGACTGGATGTCTGCCAACCCATCAATGAATGACACATTCCTGTATTTTCCTTGAGTCTCTGCAAGCCTGTACCTGTTTTTTTTTTTTTTTTTTTTACATAGGCAGTTGCACTAACTGCCCTAAAAAATGCAAACAACCGGGCGTGAAAGCACATTCCAGTGTATTTCAGGGAACTCTAACAAAACAAATATGTGTGTACACAAACATATAGAGTTACATGTAAATAGCTGAAACTGCAATCAGCCAATGAGGGTTTAGAGGATTGTCATCAAAAGTCTAGAAATAACCAAAATTTGCCCTCCAGTGGAACTCTAAAAGCTTTACCACTAATACCACATTTGCATGCGTAGTGAAAGCAGCCTCTTCAACAGTAGGGTGTCAGGCGCTATGAGTTTTGGATAATCCTGCCAAAACATACACAGATATACAGTAAGTCTTGGTTGTTGACTATCGGGGGGTTTCGCAGTGCGAATGCATGGCAGCACATGATCTGCCTGTCAAACCCCAGGCACATATGGCTCTGAGAACATCCCCCGCCGGCGACCTTTATTTACCGCCACCCACACACTCTCACATCTCACACTTTCATCTCTTTGCCCCGTCTTTATTCTTTTCACATCTAGTTTATTTGGCCATTTGAAGCTTTTTGTATCTTCCATTTTATCTCCTCTTTCCTTTATTATCTCAAAGTTACAGTCGAACACCATGTATAAGGAATGAAAACACACAGTGGGAAGAGGTTTTATGGGAACGTTTGTGCCTGTGCCTGTGTCGGGTACTTGCAAGTACTAAGGTAAACTACAGATAACTACCTTGCTCAGTTTATACTCTTTGGGATTAATACAACGTTAATTACTCGCGAGAGCGCGACCTTGAAAATGATGTCAAGTCAAGCACCCAGGCAGCAGGTCAGACAGTCAGAGGAGGAAAATAGGGCAGCGACTTACCGGAGAAAAGTAGATAATTAACTCTTAGTAGATTTTACAAGTTCAATAGACATTCACCAAATATTGATGTCCAGCTAACATTCCATAGCATATCGGTAGCTTCAGTTAATAGTCACTAATGTGAGTAAACTAATTGATAGCATTAAGCTAATATCTGCACGCCATGATGCAACTTCTGACTGCATTTTCAGATGAACTTGTTCAAATACTTCTTTAAATTTTTACATTCAGTCTTTAAAAAGCCATTTTCAACTGGCCATTCAATAAATAGGCTGTACAAGGAAAATCTGCAGTCAGGTGTCATTTGTTTACGCCACCACGGTTCCCGGACAGCCTGCCACCGCTGAAAAAAATCCTAGCGGAAACACTGAAAAAGTTAAACTTTTGCCGTTTTTTGGCATTCTAACATTTTTCTACTGCATAAAAGACTTTTTTTCATTCTTTCTACTTCTAACCATGGTTGTACCGTTTCCACAGAGGTGCAGAATGTTGTATTTCAGTGAAAAATGAGTCCCCGGTGAGTAAAAATGTGACAAGAGCAATAAACATTAGTGTTGTGCAGCTGCAGAATTTACAAATGCATGACCGTGACCCAGTACTTCTAAAGGTGCTTCTCTAAACACTAGCTGTGCCCAAAGGCTTTTCATTTGAATCCTCCCACACATCACATCCTCTCCTGACCTGCTAACGATAGAAACTCCGAGGTCAAAGGGGCTTCACATCTACTCCAGCAAAGCCTTTGTTCATCTCTGAATGCTGGTGATTTTATTTTGGGTTGTAATGTTGCTTAGCCGGATTTCAAAAGACACACATTTGTGGATCCTGTATCAGAAACAAAGAGACAATTCCCCCTTGTCGTCTTTCATCGAGTGTTTTGCTGCTACCGTGTCTTCACGGTTTAGCATGAGCTGGAAAAAATATTCACATCTTATCCAGGATCCCACTCATACAGTCACACAGGAGTTGGATAAAAAGGATGATTCACTTTGGAATACATAAAACAAGCAGAGGGACATCATGCTTATCTTTTGCATACTAGCTTAGAAATGCTGTCAGAATACACAAGTGTGGGAGAATAAGAAGAAGGGAACTAACCAGAAACAAAAGCGCATACAGGGTGTTCCTAAAGTCTGGACGCTCATTTTTTTGCCTCCCCAGATTAAATATCGCTTTGTCGAAACAAGAAAGAGTTGAACTGGTACTTCTCAGTGGATGTGAAGGATGGACATATAGAAAGTTGGGGTTAGGGTTAATGATAGGATTAGGGCTAGGGAAGGGATTTTTTGGGGCTAGCATGAATTTTAGCCATGACCATGACCTTTAGTTTCAGCTGATACTTTTGGTCATCCAGAACAGGGTTTGTCCATGACACTGCCCGTTCCTTTAAACTTTTTAACCACCGTCACCACTGTGGAAAAGCCAAGTGGAATCCTCCTTGGATGAACCCTTTAAAAGACACTCATTGAAATACTTTGAAATTCAAAATTTCAACCCTAGAGTGTTATTGGAGGACATAAGACTTTTTTACTTTTGTGAAAAAATATAAAAACATTCCAAAAAATGTATATATCATCACTTCGCACAACCACAACCATAAAACGTGAGTTTCTTCAACAAACCATGCATGCTTAGTTTTGACGTTTCGACCACAAATATGGAAGAGGACCGAGCCACAAGTCCGTCTTTTCCAACTACGGAGAAAAGAGAAAATTTTCTTCGCTGATTGGCTTCTCAACCTCACTGAGAGGTGGGAGCAATGCCATATTTAATGTGTGCAGAAGTTACTAAATATGATCACTTGCTTGATGAAGGGCTACATTCATCTGCTATCTTTTGATATGACCATCCTTCACATCCACAGAGAAGTACCAATTCAACTCTTTCTTCTTTGACATATTTAATCTGTGGAGGCATAAAAAATAGTTAATGAGATTTCCTGTGTGTCCAGACTATTTTCTTTTTTTTTGCATTTTTGCCTTTATTATAGTGCACAGTGGAGAGAGAGACAGGAAATCTAGGGAGAAGAGTAGGGGAAAGACATGCAGTAAATGGCCATGGGTCGAACTCGAACCCATGACCGCTGCATCGGGACTATAGCCCTTGTTTATGGGTGACCTGCTCAACCTGTTGAGCTACAGGTTCACCAGGAAAAAAAAATAGAATCTTGATGTGTAAATGAACATATTTCCATTTTCTGTTGCTGAGAATCAATGACAAGCTTTAGAAATAAGATCCTATAACTGAAAGTTACAACAACTGCAGCTAAACTTAAGCACTCATGTTTTTGGAAAAAAAAGAATCACAGACCCACATTACAGGGGGTCCTCGACTTACGTCGGAATTCTGTTCCTACAGATAGATGTAAGTCAATTTTCGCCTTAAGTCGGAATCCAGACGAAAATGTAAAAAAAGCCGTTCCGTGCATCACGATATCGATCAGTTCCTCAGAAAAGTCATGAATACCAACAACTTTCTTGCATGTATGAATCATTTTACGAAAAAATAACAGAATATTGTAAACTGATGTTGAGGTTTCAGTGTTTATTGTTCAGTTCCAGATTTACCTAATGTCAGTGAACGTGCCATGTTTAGTTAGCTCACCTCTGATTGGCTGAGAGTCAGTAGTAGAGAGAGCTGGGAACGGCGGATAATTCTGGAGCTAAGTTCTGGGGTTTTTCTAGTTATTCTGGTGTTGGCTACGGTCCACAGTAGCCTGTATGAAGGTTCAATAAACCAGCAGAGAACCAGATAAAGTCTCACTCATTCATCACAGAGGGTCGCTACAATATGTTGACCTGTTTTTACAACTTGACCCATGTTTGTCGGTGTTTCTTCCTGTTTCCAGCGTTTTATTCTATCTAATTTCACTTCCATGAAGACGCTTTCCTTTCCTTGGAAGCATCAGAAGAGTCTGACTTACACTTGGGAGCCATAATGAAGGACAAAAAGTTAGTGAATGTAGCACAATCCAAGGTGGCGTACAACCAGAGAATGGAAACAAAGCTGTCTGATAGCGCCGTACGTTAAACTGAGGACTGGACCATAACCAGTTCCAACGTAATGATGAAACGTTGTAAGTCAAGGATGTCGTAAACGGAGGACCCCTTGTATTAATCTGATTGGAACTGCAGTTTTGTAATATTATACATTATAAAAAAACTAATCAGCACAACTGTAAAAAGTGATTTCAACTCTTCAGCTTTGGCACTAAACTCCCTCAGCTTCTATTTAATCATCTTTCCCTGAATGCTGAAAACCTGCAGCTTCATAGCATCCGACGCCGTTTAACATTCGTTTAGAATCACTCAGCACTAATGACGAACTGTTCCGTTTTACGACGCCATGATTGCTAATTAAAAAGAAAGATTTCCAGCGCTGCGATTGTTGCAATAAAACAACACAGCGATTAAAGGCAAATTGTTCCCTGCTTCTTCTGTGGCTGATGCCTCTTAGTCACCATCATGATGCCTTTTACAGATGTTTCATTGCTAATTGCAGTGATTTCGTCATGTCTGGCTGACACTGAAGTGCTCCTTGTGTGGTGCCGATTTTTCCTTTTGTGAGCAGTCTTTTTCCTCGGGTTAAACATTTATTCCTTCATCTCAGCCCAAAGATTTATCACCTGCTGCATGCTTTATCTTTTTATCCCCCTCTTGCCTCCCTGCCAAGTAAAACAAGCTGGTTTGGCTAAATCTTATGAAGCTTATCTTCTCTTTCTCTTTTATTTGCTCAGTTATGCAGCAAATTGTGTTCCTTTATATAATTGAGCCGTGTATAAATAACTATCTTTAACTTTTTTCTGTGCAAACTTGAATAAATTGGGCCTAAAGGCAGCAAGTTCAGAGAAGTCTGATTATATTTCCCAAAATAAATGTCCTCAACTCGGTATGACTTGCCACAATTTTCCACCGTCTCTATCGTCAGCTCCACAAGTTTTGCTTCACACGTGAGTCACCGTTGGCCAGGAAAACAGCTTGTTTAATGAGTCAACTTGCTGGCTTTCACTCTCTGCTGTACAGAAAGGGAACTCTGTTACGAATTTCCATTAGGTTTAACCTCTGTCTGACATGTCCTAATTGTAGGAGGCTCACAAGTCATTACTTGGTATTTAGAGACATGCAGTGCAAAGAAATGACGAGTAAGAATTTAAACTCTCGACCAAGTTTTTTCAAAAATGGATAGAATAAACCTTCTAATGAGAAAATATAGAGGCACATAGATGAATTCATGGCACAGGATTCAAAGTCTGTGTTCGTTTGAGCCAGGCTGAAGAGCAGGAAACAGCAGGAAACGTGGTCTGACAGCAAACTTAGATTAGATCAGCACAGTAATCTGATTCTTTCTACAGGATTAGAGAGGAAAGTGATCACACTATCGGTTTGAGGGGGAAAACACAAATGCGCCATGCACACGTGTGTCAGGAAAACCTTAGAAATTGAAAATATTTGTTTTAATTTGCACCATGAATAAATGATTACTCAGACTCATTCAGTCCGGTCGTGTTAGCTGAACTGCAGCACTCTGAGCTCTTTCGACTGAGTCTGGCTCACTAAAAAGAACCTTAAGATTTATACTAAATATTGCATAAAACCGAGCTGAAGTTCTTTTATTTATTTAACCAGGTTAGTCCCATTGAGATCAGACATCTCCTTTACAAAGGAGTCCTGGCCAAGAGGGTAGCAGCACACAGACAAGGTAGACTGTAATGATTTCACCAGAATTTTAAACTCATTCAGTGGAACAAGGGCTTGAAGTTTAGATTGTAATTTATTCCAAGAATCAGGTGCAGAAAACCTAAATGTTTTCTTGCCCAGTTCAGAGCATACTTTCAGGACGACAAATTGCAGAGTATCCATAGATCGGAGCATTTGAAAAGTCAATAAAGAGGAACCAACAGCATTGCTTCTTGGTGAGAGCTTCCGCTATATCATTTATGACCTTCATGGCAGCAGTAACAGTACTGTGATTTTAGTGAAAACCTGACTGAAATGGTGACAAAATCGAATTCTAACTCTGTGGGAATTTTAACCGTAACCTGGCAACACTAAAACTGGCATACATCTTTTTTTTTTCCTGTTGTAACAGAAATGTGATGGTACAGAGTTTGAAATGCGATCTCACAGAAGAGACTACCACTTCCTCCTCCCAACTCCCAGCTGTCATTTGTCCAAAACCACTCTTGCCCTGGAGGGCTTTTTGACAGATGTAGAATGTGAGAGGAAACGAGGGTTAGAAGAGGACATAATCCAGAGTGGTTGAGAGCGAGGAGGAGGTGTGTGAGTCTCTGGCCACGATGCAGTGACGGCAGCACGAGACCGGGATTATAAACCCTGGATTACACATGCAAGCACGCAAAAAACACAAATCCACCATTGGATTTGGCCCAGGTTCTGCTTTCAATCACTTTGCCTTGAAACATCAGGCTCAACGTAACCTCATTTCATGTCATTGTCATGCATTACATGGCGGTTTCTCTACAGATTACACAACATAATCTGAAATTAAGAAGCAGAGACCCTGAATAATGATGATGGAAAAACATAACAATCAGTATTTGTGCCTTCAATTGACAAATCTAGTACGAGGTGTCAGAAAAAAGCTTTTTTTTCCCTGTTTCAAGCAATACCATCAATGTTGAAATAATAACAGGCCTTTATCTCCACACAAACAAGTGAATGTGAAAATAAGTGCGATACCATAGCGTGGGAGGAAATAGGTGGCACTATCATTTGGAAGAATGATGAAAACTGGTCACACATAGCAGCTACTGAAGATTTTTGCTTTCAGACTGCCGGTTTCATTCCAGCTTCATGCTACTAGAATGACGAATCTGCTTTAACAGACTTCTTCAACTCACTTTGACCCACGGTTGCCTCTTCAATAGCCCTTCATTGGTCTCATTTGTTTAACAGGGTGTCACCTCTGGCATCGATTTGCATTTCACCAACGCCGGCTTTGACAAGCAAAACGATTAAAGCTGCACAAGCACAAGCCAACATGGACGAACATGTACGCTCCTTCCTCCCGTGTGGCTCGTAGTGTCAATTTATAGAGGTGAGTCACCCTCAAGTGGAGGCGTTTAATCTAGACAACGGCGTGACACAACCTCAATTATCATCCACTGCAGCTGCCGCGATCATTCCTCCACTCACATCTAAAGGAAAGAATAGAAATTTGCTGTATTTCATATGCAAACACAACGGTAGCCAATAGCATGTGTTTGAAATGTAGGTTCCAACTGTTGATTCATCCTGAGGTGATGCCACATAAGCCGAGTTATTGGCTTTAAAGTCACAGATAAGGTAAGAATAGTCAAGAACAGTAAAATCTGTGTATTAAGGTTATACGCAGGAATTGCACTGTCTTGCTAAGCCATATAAATATAGCACAGATGCTGTGATAATAGCAGATATGATATTTCATTGCCCTCTATCACAAGATTCATTTCTCTTCTTGGTGAAACTTTTGTTTTTCTGCTTTTGTTGTTGTCAACTGACTTGTGTAGTTCAAGCCAACTTAGCTGAAGATGCAAAGGGTCAAAGCAAGAGGTAAGCTAAAAGAAAACTGCAAAATTTGTAGTCTATACAACAGAGAAACCATGTACAACATCACCTGATTTGGAGAACAAATTTGATTTAAAAATTTTCAAAGTTGAATTATTGAATAAATTTGAGCATGAAATATAAATTTATTCTATATATGTGACTTCATGTGTCATTTTTCCATTTAATTCCTGGAACCTGCAACTTTTATATCACTGCTTTCTGTATGAAGATAATCAGACTCAATTGTCATTTTGTTTCCCTTCATTCTTAGAGCTTGACATCATGATCTAAGCACCGTTTTTGCTAGGGGGTGGTGATTGCTTTGTTTTGTTCCTTCCCACAGGTGTTTAAAGTGGGTGTTGCACATTCCCAAGAGGCCCCAGAGGGAAAGGCGAGAGGTTTGAGCAGCAATTAACATCAAAACTCCTTCTCAAAGCCACAACCCTGACACAATATTTACAAATCAAACGTAACCATCTTGTTTTGAAGATCTCATTATCTCCGTTAGACATGAAAGGAATGTCCATAAATCACAGAAGAAGACACTCCTAACTCATAAGAATCACCTGGTTTTTAGGTTTTGTTCAGTATCAAAGCGACAGCTAGCAGTGCATTCATGGGTACATGGAACTAATAATAGCCATTAAAGCTACATTAAATGCTGTCAGTTTTCCAAAGTTTAAACAAAAACAAGTTAAAATAATTGGGATAAAACTGTAGAATTCTGCTAAATGAAGGTCAATTTAAGTTTTTTTGTGTGTCCATTCAAAGGACAAACTGTGAATTTGACACAAGACATAAAGATTGCCATCTTCCCAAGCCCTTAAAGCCATTAATACAGCATGTATGTGTGACTGTACGCACCAAAAATGTAAACTGGCCACTCATTTTGATGATTTTTGCACTGTATTCTACATCTTTGGTGCTATCCTTGCTCTTCTCCCTGATATCATGAGGTCACTATCATGTTTACTAGTGCACATGTGTGGAAAGTGTCCTAAATAACTGACTCACTGGTACAATAACATTATACTTCCTGTTTATATCCTCCTATATCCAAACTATGGGGACTGCAATTTTCAAAATTGAAGCAAGATTAACTCCAAATCAAATAAATATATACACAAAGACAAATTCATCCAACCAGAGAGGAATCCCAAGGATTTTACAGTTCATATTCAAAAAATGTGTTCAAATTCATCCACACTAGTTCCCACTTTTGACCAGAAACAGCCCTCATTTAGTACATAAAAGGTCTAAAGTCAAGTCATTTAGCAGAGATGGAGCCAAAAAAAGCATGCTAAGTGATTCTGTATGCACAAAAAATAGGAAAATTCAATGAAATTAAACCTAATCCTTCACATATTACTGCTGTTATTATCCCTGAACTGAAACGATCTGAGTGACCTACCACCTCTGATAAATGGTAGTGTATGACGGCTTGAATTTGCGTCCAGGCTTCCAGTTTTGGTTGAGTTTTCACAGTAGAAATGCCAGTGGAATCCCTGAATCTCACAGTGTGAGCCTGCTGCTTCTCTGCTCAGTTCAGCTACACTGAGCAAAGTGACCATCTGTTTGGGGAGATTTCCACTGGTCTCTAAGCACAGTCCAGCCACAATATTTATTAGACTGAAGCAAAAAAGAAAGTGCTTCAGGAGCCAACGCTCGATAAAATCTGGAAGCTGGAAGCAAACAAAAAGAAGAAATAAGGTGGGATGAGGTTGTTTTTTACAGTATGATGGTCAACGAAGATTCATTTAATGGATCCGAGTGATGTGTAAATGAGAGCTGCAAAGGCGACACCTCTACTGCTATCATATATGACTGAGTTATTTAATACTTACAGAGCTTTTGATCAGGTCACACAGTAAAAACACACTCAAAACTGTCAAATCCACAATAAGAAATGTTGACTTCAGGTGTTATCTGCCTCAGATTGGCAGAATACCAGGTCAAACATAAATGTTTAAACAGACCTTTTAGAGTTTTCCTGTTCCCACAGCAACAAGCTATATTCTAATGCTTTCAGCTCTACACACTTCCTTTAATAGGTGGTTGACTGTGTGGAAATCTACGTGACGCAAGTCCAGTCTCTTTTCGAACACTTCTGAGGAAAACTATGACGACATTAAGAGATAAGACTTGCAAAACAACACTGACGATTGGCAGGATTCTGAGCCAACACTGAGATCAGTTACTTTCTATGTTAACATTTTTGAAAGGCAGTTCTTTGTAACCGGTAATCAAAACAATGTCGTGGTAAACAAAGATGGTCTGTAGCGAGCGGGGACTTTTTACAGTTGGAAAATAAACTTTCAATTTCCCTCTGGATGACATGCAACGGTGTAAATACCTTGGCGAAGTATTTTTTGGATGCATATTCCATAGAATTGAAGCAAAAACTGTTAAATACCACAAGTTGGTCAGTTTCTAACTCACATAGTTTGGTTATTCTTTGATTAGACAGGTCCTGAAATGGACTTTTTACATCCGTGAAGAGATTGCGAACCTTGAAAAGTGCATTGAAGTTAAAGGATGTTGAAAAACTATGTAAGAACAATCTCTTTTATGGCTATTGCCAGTACATATGGTCATTGTTTTATCACCCAGGCTTGATTTTTACACTATTTTATAGAGGTGTTTGGTTTTATTTTGCCTTTCCAACAACTATTCATTGGGTAATTTGGTATATTCAATGAAATGCAAGATGCAGTCTATAGTTAGTGTATGCTAATGTCTCTCTGAGGCTTCACTGATTCGTTGTTGGTAGAAATTTCTCAGATGAATATTCCTAAATCCATGCGTCCCAATGCTGAAAATAACCATGACATGATTTGATGGCAAGAAACATTTAACTGAAGTGTGTGTTATCTACAAAAATGATATCCGAATGGGACTCAGTAAAGGTAGAAACTAAATATTAATAACACAAATTGTTTCGGGGGCAAAAAACACTTGATTTCCAGTTTAATTAGAAAATTGCACACAATAGTCCTCCAAGTATTATTAATGTTGCACGATTCAGACAGCTAATGCAGTTTTTACTTCAGTTTATGTTCATTCATTTCAACATTTTCTGAAAACGTTGGAACTTACTGGAGTCTTTGTTCCATATTCAGTCCTTTTCTTTTTATTATTCATAGTTTATAGAACCAACACAATCTACAAATAACACGTTGTTCCTGAATATGAAAACTGTAATGATGTTTTCAATCTGAATAATCAGTTTCTAGAACAGCGAGTGTTGTTTGTATCTTTTAGGGGGTTGAAACCAGACAAACATCTTACCTTGTTAGCAGAAAAGTAAGATGAAGACCAAGATCATTGGGATTCTTCCTCAGAGGATAATGATTATCTCACCCATCCAGCATTTGTCAAGGTATCCAGTCTGCCATCCCTACAAAGATCTGCTACTCACATGGTTAAAACCAAGTTACATAAAACATGTATTGTTTTGGTATCTGCACCAAACCTTTAGAGGCCAACAACACCTGTCAGGCTGCTGCCACTGTCGGGGTTTTCGCTCGTCCAGACAGACAGTCCTTCATACTGATTTCCTCCTATACAGCAAAATCAGTGCAACTTTACTTCCATTAACTCTCGCCCACGCGTTTGTCCTTTTCCTCAGCTGACATCACTGCTTCTCTCTAGACAACACCAAGCGCTCTGCAATTTCATGCTCTCACCTTCCTCTTTAACTCACCGCACATTTCCTCACCCTCTTTGCGTCCCTTTAACCCGTCACCCCGTCGACACACTTCTCAAGAAAACCTTGCATACACAAAGACGACATTAACCTCTGCCCATCTTTTTTATCCTCACTGTCTTTTCTTTAAATTCAATTTGTTTAGACTGAAGCGTGACATCTGAGTATGAAGGACATCTTCGTTTCACAGAAAGTAAAGCAGACGGATTCTGACCCCTCGATTGTTGGACTTTACAGAGCAAATACCGCCTACATGGGTCTACTTTTCTACCTTAGAGTTCCATTTCCTGCTTATGTTAGTCCAATAAATCCATCAATAGTGTAGCCTTTTTGTTTTCATCTTCCTTCAACTGTATACAGTGCAAAAGGAAACAACTGCTGACTGAATGAATTTGAGAAACTTCCAACCTGAATGGCATGAAAAGAATAAAAAATATGGGAAATGGAAGCAGCTTCTGTTTAGATTACATTTGAGCTCTGGTGCTATTCCGGATTTCAAAGTATCAACAAGAAAAGCACCAATAGAGTGCAGTACTCCTCCAAGGCTGCTCAGTCGCATCATTTCCGAAATCTTGAACAAATTTGTGGCAGAAATCAAGACACTATAGCATGTGTCCATTTAATATAGATGTTCCCACAAACAAAATGACCTTGCGCTGAGCACAGGTGTACGTTATGTACGGACACCGAATCATGTGACCTAAATATGTAGCAGGTGGCGGGAATTGATGGGACTCAGAAACACCCCCACAATTTAATCAGTTGTTCCTTGTATCATTTCCGATGGATAAGTCCTGATAAGTCCTCAGTGGTGGATTTGTAGTAGGATCACAATCAGCTGACATAGTGATCACTTGTTGTCATAGTTACAGTGACGCCGTGCCGCTATCTTGCTATGATACAGAAATCTTTAACAAATCTGTGGATCCAGACTATAAGCTGCATCACTGCCAAAATCTAATCACTTGGTCCTTGTGTCATTTCTGACCTTCCCTGAAAATTTCATCCAAATTCATTAGTCTATTTTTGAGTAATGTTGCTAACAGACAGACAAACTTCTATACACATAACTCTGCTGTGTTCCTTGGCGCAGTAATAAAGAACCAAAGCTGTGATTTAACACCGTCACAGTAACATACAGTAGCATAGAAGAACAGTCAACACATGGGACATAAATGCACTTCTTGAGTATCAAGTTTAAATTTATGACTGTTTAAGTTTCAGAGCTCTAATGTGCAGATGTCATGTTAAACAACACACATTAAGAGTGCACTGACTGTGAAACCGAATACATTTACTTACATTTGTAACTACTTTCCAACAGTTGCAGCAGGTGGTGTGTAACTGGTCTATTTTGTGTCAAATGTGGCATCAAAAAGACCTGGTTTAACCAAGAGAGTTGATATGTTTTAGTGGTTTTTTAGGTTTTACAGAGACAGCTAACACAAAGA
This sequence comes from Amphiprion ocellaris, assembly GCF_022539595.1. NCBI lineage: Eukaryota > Metazoa > Chordata > Actinopteri > Pomacentridae > Amphiprion > Amphiprion ocellaris. The sequence goes on from NC_072788.1 coordinate 2,678,552, forward strand.
AATCCTGTCAACTTTGTAGTACGCCCTCTCAGGTTCATCATCATTGTCATCTCAGCCTGGGCTTGAAGGTAAATTTACAACAAAGCCTGTGTTAAATGTGGAGTTTCATTAAAAACATAAGGGTTCACAAGATGCTAATGAAAATAAAGGTTTGGTTCAGCTTTAAATGCAACTAGCTTGTTCCATTAAATATATAACAACAACAAAAACACGGAAAGTGACTTGATTCTGTTACTTTATCTCCTAAAAAGACATTTAATCAACTATTTATCAAAAATATTTTTGGCCTGATGCATAATTTACGGTTGCGTTTAGAAAAGCTTTTCATTCAGTCAGTGAAAACGCTCCAAGACACATCAAAACATCCGTGATGATAAAAAATTTAGAGATAAACACAACCAAACTTCTCCTCCACTATGTTGACATGAGTACAATTAGATATAAGCAGCTGATGAAGGCCTACATGGTGACAGTGTGTGGATGAGGTTTTGGTCTTTTTCTGGGATGACGAATCCAATCTGTCTCCTTAAAGCCTCCTAATGAGCCAGAGTGCTGTGGCTACCCTTAAAAACATGACTCAGATCGGCTCCGCTGAGTGATGCAATCCCTGATTTCATCCACCGAGCACGAGGGGGAGAGAAAACATATTGGAGGGCAGGAAAGCGTGGAAATGGAGAGACAAAACAAGACGTCTGCCAAGAGTTTCCCTGGAGGGATCAACGCCTTTCACATGGTTCTGGCAGCTTTTCACCTCCGCTGCTGGTGGACAATATGTGACGGTTGTCCGAGCATTAGGGAAGACATCATTTCTGACACGGTCCAGCTAGAGTCTCTCTGAGATGTGAGGCAACTTCAACGAACTCCATTAGTGGAGCAGTAACCAATAATTACTACAGGAGAAACCCCAGGGTGGTATTTTAGCAGAAAGAGGGTCAGTAGGGGAAAAATCCTCTGTGGACATCATTAACTGACTGCTGTCTCAAGATGCTTCACATTGTTCACTAAGACTTGCTCTAAGTAAGTCGCTTTGTCACGAAGACGCATTTAAGAGGCTCTTATATTTGTGTTACACTATAATGTTAATATGATGATGTTGCAAAAATACAACACTCAAATATAGAAAAAATTGCTGAAATAATATAATAAAAAAATAATTAAAAATGTAAAATATTCTCTCTTGCAAAATTATATATATATATATATATATGTATATATATATATATATATATATATATATATATATATATATATATACACACACACACTGTACAAATACTCACTTTTACACCAAATGCATACCTGAAAATAGTCTACTAAATGCACTATTTACATTGCTTTTTGTTTAAGTGTGCTAAAAATGACAGAGGGAATTTTTCCACTCCTCTGTAAATACTATAACTGGGGGTATGCTGACGTGCACACATTCCACAAATGCTTTGATAAGACGGCAGTGACCTCTTGACTGTTTTTCAATATTGTGTTTGGCTGAACAATATGAAAAACAGAAGTCTGCGTGGGGGCTGCACAGTGGAGTAGTGGTTAGCACTTTCGCCTTGCAGCTAGAAGATCCCTGGTTCGCGTCCCGGCTTTCCCGGGATCTTTCTGCATGGAGTTTGCATGTTCTCCCTGTGCATGCGTGGGTTTTCTCCGGGTACTCCGGCTTCCTCCCACAGTCCAAAAATATGCTGAGGTTAATTGATCATTCTAAATTGCCCGTAGGTGTGAATGTGAGAGTGATTGTTTGTCTCTGTATGTAGCCCTGTGACAGACTGGTGACCTGTCTAGGGTGTCCCCTGCCTTCGCCCGAGTCAGCTGGGATAGACTCCAGCCCCCCCATGACCCTAGTGAGGATTAAGCAGTGTATAGATAATGGATGGATGGATGGAAGTCTGCGTGGGCAAACCGCTCAACAAGAACAGAGTCAAGGATGTTTGTGTAGCACAAACGTCAAAAAAAAAAAAAAAAAACAGCACAGAAAAGATGTCCTGTTCACTTCTACGGCACACTGGCTATCCATACGGTCTCAAAATGTGGGCAAATGTCCATGTTGACCTTCATGGCCGTGGAATAATGATGAAGATTTCGTCACAATCATGACTCGGCCTTACATTGAGCAGCTACAGTACAACGTTACAGTCAAGTCAAAAAGCCTAAAAAAACATAAATGGATAAAACAACTGTATAATTATATTCCTTAAGGGCTGCACATTGTTGACATCACTTCAAACACAACTTAAATCTGATGTGTTTTTGGAAAACCTAGCTATAAATCTTCCTTGTAGTTAAATTTAAAAGGAGTTTCAGGTGTCGGTACTCATAAGCATCACCTATTAAGACACCTGCATGAATAAAATCTGAACCATAACCTTTCCTTTATGTATTACACTTAACTAATAATGGTAAAAATCTATTTATTCTGTCTCAGTGATCATGAGGCAACCACTTCCTCAACTCTGTCTGCACAAGACTGTGTTCCTCTACAACTATTCTCTGTTCTGTTTTAAGACAAACATAAAAAAAAGTTATTTCTCACTTTGGACAGTGTGGGAAAGGTGGCCAGTTTGACAGAACCACAAAATCCACTGTAGTATAAACCAGAGGCTGGAGTTTCACCCAGAAGACCAGGATTCACTTCCCTCAATGGGCAACAGATCATCAGTTTCAGGACTACATTTCATTTTGTGTCATTTGCTTTTGGTTTCACTCACTTTCCGTTGAGTTTTTGGCACCAAAATTACAACTTTAAGTAGGAAAATATCCAGTCTGTGACTCTTTTACATGTTAGAAGTTTGGTTGAGGTGAGGCACCAAAGTTCAGAGTTAAAAGAGAAAAATGTCATGTTTTCGGTTAAATGTTTGAAACTTCTCCTTCACTTTCTGGGTTACCAGGGCGACAAGTCCCACCCCATGTAATACATAACTGGTCGGCTAAAAAGGAGGGACGGTAAAGCTAGATTATAGAAACAAATGCAAACTTTCAGATGTTAGGTTAGTTGTATGAGAAAAGATTTTTTGGAGACTGTGTTGGAAGTGATGGAGGTGCCTGTTTTTTTCCCACAAAGTCCTGAAGCAGATCTGGATCCAAATCTACAAAGGTGTTTTAAGTCAAGGCGGTGCTTTGGATGTTTTTTGGGATTTTCCACTCCAGTTCAAATTCTGTATTCGTTGCACGGATGTTTTCCTCTCCGTGTTCACTTCTTTCACACCTGCTAAACTGATGAGGACTGACAACATGAAAAAAAACAACTTATTTTGTATTTCAAGGGCAAATCCTGCAGCAAAAGGAAACTCCTATCATCTACACAGCACACTGTAGAGCGAAGAATACATGAATACATTATACAAAACAAAGACAAGGTTGTGGAGTATTCTGGGACTACATCTCCCATAGGTCCACCTCCTCAGAAAACAAATAAATCAAGGATCCAAAGTTCAGGTATCAATGCCATTAAGAATAATGACCAGCCTTCGTCTCGTTCACAGGACGTGGAGCGAGGGGAGATAAGAGAACGACAGGGAATGAGGAAAAGGATTGCATTTCCAAGAGCCACGGAGCTTCAGACGGACAGAGAGGGCCGACCTTGTCCTCTCACAGACCAACAGAGTGGTTTATTAAGGCTGAGGAGAGCACTGCTGGAAGACGCTGTCTCTAGATTGGAGTACCTCGTCTCTGTCTGGCAGACAAAGAAGCCCTAATTAAAGCAAGCAGCCCGTCCCTCAAGTGGCTGGCCTACTTGGCTAAATGAGGATTTAGACTAAAACCCAAAGGGAATACTCCAGTTTATCCCTATGTTTCAAAAAGATAGGGAGAGACAGCACCTGAGAAGATGATAGGGGTCCTCACGCTTCATTACAGCGGCCATCACAGATGATACAAAAGGCAAAACAAAGAGGAAGCATCCATTCACTAGCTGGATTTAGTCTTCCAAACCAAAAAAGACCTATTCGCTGTTTTCCACCATGACTGCAAACAAGGAAGTGTTGACTCCCTGCCTCTTCACACTCGGTTGTAAAATGCCTCAGTGCTCGCTGCAGGTCATGGTCTAATGATGCCAGCAGAAACCACATCATCTGTAAAAAGCACAAATCCATTCCTGAGGCCATGAAACAAAGACGCTTTCCACATCTCTGCTGCACCTTCAGAATAAGTGAAGAGGTGAAAACAAACCTAAAAATACAGATACAGGGGGTAGACATCCTCGACCTACAGTGTTTCGTTGTTATGTCGGACGAATACGTCACGATGTGACGCTATAAGACAGCTTTGTGTACATTCTCTGGTTGTATACCACCCTGGACTGTGCTGCATTCACTAACTTTTTGCCCTTCATTATGGCTCCCAAGTCAGACTTTTCTGATGGTAATGCTTCAAAGGAAAGGAAAGCCGTCTCCATGACAGTGAAATTAGATAGAATAAAATGCTGGGAACAGGGCCAAACACAGACCAACATGGGTCAAGTTGTAAAAACAGGTCAATATATTGTAGTGACCCTCTGTGATGAATGAGTGAGACTTTATCTGGTTCTCTGCTGGTTTATTGAATCTTCACACAGGATACTGTGGACCGTAGTCAACACCAGAATAACTAGAAAAACCCCATAACTTAGCTCCAGAATTAGCCACCGTTCCCAGCTCTCTCTACTGCTGACTCTCAGCCAATCAGAGGTGAGCTAACTAAACACGACATGTTCACTGACATTAGGTAAATCTGGAACTGAACAGTAAACATTGAAACCTAAACATCAACAACACTATCAGTCCGTTACAATATTCTGTTATCTTCTTGTAAAATGATGCACACATGCATTAAAGTTGTAGGTATTCATGACTTTATGAAGAACTGATCGATATCATGATGCACGCAACGGCTTTATTTACATATTCGCCGGAGTTCCGACTTATGGTGAAACCCACTTACATCAATCTGTAGGAACAGAACTCTGACAGAAGTCGATGACCCCCTGTACTGTACAAGACTGTTGCAGAGACACATACAAAACTGTATGAGAAAGTGCAATCACATTTGATTCACCAATGATCTAGGTTAAAATCAAACCTTCGATTACGGATACGAATCTAGTCTCCTTCATAGGGTAGGTGATATTACCCTTAATGACAGGTTTAACTTTAATTAAAGCCATCAGTCCCTCACATCAAAAGGATCGAGCTCAGGTGGTTCAGGCCTCCTGCCTTGTGAATCCCTTCCTCTGAAAATGTTCCAGGAAGTCCAACTGAGATCAGTTATAGGCTGTCTCAGAAAAGGCTGAAGGGATTGCATAATCCATCTGGTGTGGGGAAATCCTTGGGATTCCCGAGGACGATCTGGAGGGCTTGGCTCAGGTAAGGGTTACCTGGACTACCTTGCTTGGCTTGCTGCCGCCGCAATCAAATCTCCAATGAGCAGCAGAAAACGGATGGGTGGACACAATGCAGTGAGCACTTTCAAGGGTAACACCAATGAAGGTTGACCACTCTAAGAGGTTGACTCTCAAAAACAGTTCTCAGTGCAAAATTAATAGCAACTTTCAGTATTTACCAAATTCCCCATCTGGTTAAGGAGGGCACACCATTAAACAATGCTCACTCTGAAAGTATGTCTACTTTTGCCAACTGCGTTGTTTTACAATGTGACAGGGAAGATGACAGCGTTATAAAAGGCCAACATGACCCAACAATCAAGCAGTCTGGCCTTGAAAAACATAGCAAAAAAGTGCAATTTAGTCCTATTGTCCAGTAATCCCTCAACCTGTCTGAAAAAGCTTCTTACAAAGTTTTGGTTTCCACTTTAAAAGCCAAAATATAATCAACTGCAATGATACAATCCAGAGAAAAGAAGCTTAATTGTAGATTTGACAAGCTGTAGCCATTTTTTTTTTTGCCATTTTTTTTCTTGATGAACTGTCATAGTTGTTGATGGACTCCTCAGATCAGAACTATATTTTTTTAACATAATTGAACACTTACTGCATGTTTATCTTTCTTACATTGTGAAATATTATCTAATATCTACTTGGCCTAAAGCCGGTTTCAACAGAAAGAAAGCAAGAAATGCTTTTTTATTTCTTCCCCAGGATTGACTTCAGAGAGACTGATCCATGGAAATCCATCCTGTGTTATTATTCCACAACAGAAGAGACAATGCGGCTTATCAGTATTGATGAGGTGCCTCCTGCGGGCTTTGATTGAGTGGCTGATAGCAGATAAACCAGCTTTCATTAGACAGACAGACCATCCATCTGCTGCTGGCCGAATGAGCATTAAAACAACAGTACAAGAATTATATCCTGCTACATTTCAGGACTATAACGAGCAACATACGGAAAAACTGACATGCGGTATTGCTAAATAGTTAAAGATAACATTTCCTTGGCTTGTTTTTTATGCAGCTTGGCCTCTGATAGATGCCATTCTTCTGCTTATCTTACCATCTATATTTCATGCTGTTGATCTTCCCTGACTTGTCCTCCACTTTCCTCCAGTCATTCTTTTACTTATTCATCTCCGGAGCTGAAGTGGAAATAACATTAATTACTCTTTGAAAAAACAGAGAGGTTGGAAGGATAAGTCTTGCCGTTTGATTGATGGGGAAATCAGGCAGGCAGAGATGAAAATACCTTTTGCCACGGACTGGGGAGTCCTCCACTCCCGCTGACAGTTGCTCTATTACATGGCAGCCTGATTTCTGTTTTTCATGCTCCCTCGCGTAGGTCTAATGAGATATTTTTAGCCTGGTGTGAGCAGCTGTGCATCACTTACAAGAAGAAGGAGTCTGGGGTGAATTATTACAAATATGCAAACATATGTGCGCACATTTCCATCGATAGGTTGAAAGCATAAAAGCTCCAGAGCCTTTTAGTTTCAGCCGAGTCGATCGCAGGAGGTTAAACACGCTGAGGTTTTATGGCCATGTTAAAATCAATTTACCGAGCGTCAGTGAGGAGGTAAAAAGGAAAAGACAAAAACAAAACTCTGCCTGTGTTCCCATGTGAAACGCTGTCAGAGCAGACGGAGGAACAAGAGGTTTGAATTTTTAGTTTGGGTGGAATCACGCCCCAAACATGACTGCTGACATCTTTCCACTTAGCTACACAAACAGTTATGTCATCAACAAGGGAAAACAGTGAGGTTCACATTTTTCTTCGCTAGAAATAACAAGCCAGATTTTGTGGTAACTCTATATAAGCAATACACTTGTTTTTTTTAATCTTTTTTCTACCTAAGAGCGAAGCTGAAGTTGTCAAAATTTAAATCTGCACATGTACAACCGATTTCTTAAGGTTAAAAGAAACGTGTTCTGCTTGATGAACATCTCAGATATACTACTATATTCTTTAATTCTCATGTAAACAAATGCTTGCATAAAATAAATATCCATAAAATCAACCATTTTTAACCCTCTGAACTCCAAACCCACTAGCAGGTTTGAAATGCATGCCATCCTTTAAAAAAATAAGAATAATAATCACCAAAATGACACCATTTATCAGAGCCAGAAAGTGTAAAAACAGAAGCAATGGTCGGATTTTAAGCTTTGTGATGATCACTGAACTAATCATTAATGACGTGTCAATCCGTCGGGAAAACTAACCCAAAAAAAGCTTAAAAGGCTTCATTCCATCCAAATCACTTTACTCTAAATGTGTCAAATATAAACCATTTGCAATAGACAGGTTCTATGAAACAACTAAAACCTTTGCTCCCTTTTACACAACAGAGAAGCCATTAATGACGTAGTAACCACCAATAACGACACAAAAATTCAGGGACGGTTCATCTGAACTGGGTTGAACTGCAGGATTTGTTCACACAGAGCCGATCGTTCGACAAGAATGGAAACAAACTAAAAATACAAGTAGTAAAATATCCATAGTATCTAAAGCCAACATGTTTTTATTAGTATCTATGCTGCCTTGGGGCAAAATGTTGTACATTTAGCTTACTGGGTCGTATTTTATGATATTATGCATAAGTTTACCAATGAAAAAGAAAGCTGTTTTCTTACTGCTCAAAGCAAGTTGGGATTTTCCAAGTTTGACTGTTTGCATGGAGTTGAGTAATTTTGATGTTTATGTCAAGTTATGGGATGCAGAAATAAATGCAGTAATTTACCAACAGGCCAAAGACATTCATTTACAATTACAGGAGGTCCTCGGTTTACGGCGTCCTCGACCTACAGCGTTTCGTCGTTACATCAGAACTGGTTACGTGGATGTAGTTGGCGAGCAGAGTGGACGAATACGTCGACACGCTGCACTATAAGACAGCTTTGTTTCCATTCTCTGGTTGTATACACCCTGGATTGTGCTGCATTCACTAACTTTTTATCCTTCATTATGGCTCCCAAACACAAGTCAGACGCTTCTGATACTTCAAAGAAAAGGAAAGCCGTCTCCATGGAAGTGAAATTATATAGAATAAAACGCTGGGAACAGGAAGAAACACCGACCAACATGGGTCAAGTTGTAAAAACAGGTCAACATATTGTAGTGACCCTCTGTGATGAATGAGTGAGACTTTATCTTGTTCTCTGCTGGTTTATTGAACCTTCACACAGGATACTGTGGACCGTAGCCAACGCCAGAATAACTAGAAAAACCCCATAACTTAGCTCCAGAATTAGCCACCGTTCCCAGCTCTCTCTACTGCTGACTCTCAGCCAATCAGAGGTGAGCTAACTAAACATGGCACGTTCACTGACATTAGGTAAATCTGGAACTGAACAATAAACACTGAAACCTCAACATCAATATCAGTCCGTTACAATATTCTGTTATCTTCTAGTAAAATGATTCATACATGCATGCATTGGTGGTATTCATGACTTTTCTGAAGAATTGATCGATATCATGATGCACGTAACGGCATTGTTTACATTGTCATCGAAGGTCTGACTTACGTTGGACCATAGGAATGGAACCTTGACATAAATTGAGGACTCGCTGTATATAAAATAATGTCTGAAAACACCCACACTGGACAGAGCAGAAACAGAAAATGCTGACTTTGTTTCATGGTTAACCTCCCTTAAAACCCGATATATTCTGACTGCCAGGTCTACATTCTCATTCATGGGATTTCTCACCAAAGTAATTCTACAATGAGGTTAAACATGAAGCGCAGCCAACTTATAGTCTTTGACAAAAGCAATTAGGGTCACACTTTGTGAATGATGGGCCGATTAAAGCGGTGACAGAGATACAGGGACGTTCTGTTAGGGGTTACTGAGTCATTGCTTATGCTTGTGTGCCAACAGCTCGCTGGTCATCCCCGTCACAGGCCATGTGGGTCAGCCAAGACCTGAGGGATGAGCTGTGGACACAATGACGAGACACTCAGATACCATTTAGACTGTACACGGCTCCGCTTTGTGGTTCTTTCTCCTGCACACGCACAACATATCTCGCTTGATCGGCCTCTTTCATGCTCGGCCTTAGTGGGGGTACTGTGTAAATGGCGTGTCGAGCCCCTGACATTACCTGCTAAGCCAACCGCTGGCACGCCACACACACCTCCAACGGGGCATTTTATTTACACTGGAAAAAATGCCCCTCTCAAAACAAGAAAAAAAACTTATTTCAAAGAACTTTTACCTTGAAATCAGTGAAAAATCTGCCAATAGAACAAGTGAAAAATGCCTTGGTAAGATTTCTAGAAATAAGATATGATATTTAGAATATTGAGATCTTAAAATTAGCTGGTAAAACTTATTTTAAGATCTATTTTACCAGGATTGTCAAGCTTAGGTGTCTGAAAATAAACCAGATATGCTAAAAAATTTTAAAAAGGCAGTTTTTCATTAAAAAACAGATTTTCGCTTTTGTGAAACCTCCTAGTTTGAGAAGTATTAATCCTCCTGCTGTCCTCATTTATGGGCACCAAAAAATATCGTTTCCTTGTCTGAAAAAAATCCCAAAAAATCTGCAAAAAAATTCCCTAAATTTCTGAAAATTTGCAAAACCTTCAGGAAGAAAATTCCAATAATTCCTTAAAAGTTTCCCTTAAAGGTTTTATTTTTTTTAAAAATCTCCCAAATTTGGCAAGAAAATTCTTGTAAATATTTTCAAAAAATGAGTAAAAATCTTCAAAAAATCCTAAAAATATCTAAGGTGATTACATATATATCAGTAAAACCTCTATTTTCTTTAAGAACATTCACATAAAAATCAACCAAAATCCAAAATTTTAATGTTCTTAAAGAAACATTTTTAACATTTCTTTTTTTTCCACCAAAAAAATGTTCAAAGATTTCCCAAAAATGTTGAAAATGTGGACATCAGAAGTTTCACTGTGAAAATATTTTTTTTCCCACATTTTCAAACTTTAAAACAGGGTCAATTTTGACCTGCAGGACGACACAAGGGTTAAACTTATTTTGAGATTTCTTTTAAAATTCAACCCATAACAAGATAATTTCAAGATTGTTTGACTTGACAAGATATTTAAGATGCATTGTCTTAAAACAAGTCCCTCCATCTGCTGAAATGTCACTTGTTAAGTGAATTTATCTTAAATCAAGTGGGATGAAACATTTTGACTAAAAATAAGACAAACAGACTTGGTAAGATTTGGATTTTTTGCAGTGTAGTCACTCTTAATGTGTGTGAGGGAGTGAACGGTGGGGGTGTGGCAGCAGGGATTTAGGTACCGCTGACCCAGTCTCCATATAAACGGTGGGGTTGAGGGGGTCGGGACACCATCAGGCTTAGCATAAAAAGCAGTCACTGAGCCACAGTTTGAGCATGCATTTGTGTGACTAAGCTGTTAGAAACTCCACCAAAAAAGGCTCCAGTGTGTAATATTTTTGCTCTGTGTTTAGCTAAATGTGCCCGATCCGTGAGATTTATGCAACAATGACAGCATCGCACACAAACAACAGCACAAAGATGGTAATATATTTGAACGCCTATATTTCCCCACAGACTATATTTAGCTCTCCATCTCTTTTGTTTCCATGGGAATGAAGTGTTCATCGTGAGCCGCTGGGGCTTCGGGTATTTTCCAGAAGCGAAAAAAACGACAGAATGGCTGACTCCTGAACCAGAGCTCGCTTTTCCACAGCCTGGTGGGTTTGTCAAGTGATCATTTCCAGTCCGTTGAGTCCAAGCATCACTAGGTCTGTGTTTAACCACTGCCCTAGTTTCCCCTTCATACAAGCCTTCACTGTCAGTGAAGACGCTCTTTCAGTTCAGTACATCTGGATAATCTTGCAGTTACATGTACTGGATTGCCCCAGACTTTTATTTGGAAAGGAAGAGTTTTGGTTAAGTAATGCACATTTTTGCAAACTGGCACTGGTGTTTAACTTTTGATTTTAATGAATTTAGATAAAATGGACAGTTAAGACTTTGTCCAGCAACATTTTAAAAAGAGAGAACATCTGGACAAACTGCTTCACAGCACAATTAGAAGACATGCTGTCATGTTGGCCAATGGTTGAAGGAACACAAGAGCATGTTTATGCTGAAAGCTGTCAAAGAAAAGAAAAAAAATCTTGTGGCAAATGCAGCCTTTATTTTACTATCAGTGACAGTAGAATATGCTACAAATCACCTCTTTTCTGTGCTGTCAGAACACCAACAATTTTTAATATAACCACTGGACTGGTGCCTATCCAATCCTTAAAATGCTTGTATCAGTGTTTAAATTTGTCCAGACAAAAGCCCAAACACAGGAACAACACTTCTCCCTAAATGCTCCAAGTTATGGTTTAGAATAGGACATGTAATCAAAGTTTAAGAAAGACTTTGCATGAGTCCAAAACCACATCTTCTGGTAGTCTCGGAGGCAAAGCTGCCAAAAGTGACGCCCCATCATTAAATTTTGCCTCACCTCATCTGTCACTGTTCATTTCCTCAGCAAACTAAATAAGTAAAACAGGAATAGGGCGCAGCATGAAGCTAAAACTACAAATCTTTAACCCTTTGATGTGAACCATGGGTCATAAATGACCCAAATCCAATGGAAAATGGGTATCTCTTGACCCACACCGCATATCAAAGAGATAAATGTGACCAATCTGAAGTAAACTGCCAATCTGAGATCCAAACCCAACACCTAAACCATCATTTACCATTAGCTTGTACTGGTAATGCAACGAATTGGCCAAATTCTGCCAACTTTTCACACCAACAACACACGTTCACCCCCATATAACAGATATTATTATTTATTCACCGTTATTTAACCAGGAAGTCCCACTGAGACTAGATATTAGATAGACACACAGACCTGACAATGATGCATGGCTGTTTGAAATGCTATTTCTGTCACCAAGAAGACATCTGTCAGCAGAACACATAATCAGTGTCCACACTAGGGCTGCAAAAAATGGGAATTTTGCCAACAACCAATGTTTTCTAAATCATTTTGGCTGACTGCTGTTACTGCCATTTCTAAGTCTTTCCAACTAATTACTACTACTACCTACTAACCTGCCTGTTTTGTTGCTAACCTGCCTGCTTTGTCTTTTTTTTGTTGTATGTAAGCTGTTGAATACTCGAATTTCCCTCAGGATTATCTATCTATCCATCCATCCATCCATCCATCCATCCATCCATCCATCCATGCATCCATCCATCCACAGACAACATCAAGTGTCAAGTCTGTCTTGTAGTGGAACTAACATGGTATTTTCCTTGATTTCATTTTAAAGCCTTTATGGTCCCATACTGACGATGCTGCCGATATCTTTTTTTAAAAACGTACACAATTTACAATATCCGCATAGCCAGTCCATGTAAATTTTAGACTAGCATCATGAAAGCAGCACTGTGTCCAAAAAGGCCACCAAAACCTAAAAGAAGTGGTGAAATTCCAGCCATGCTGACACCCAGAATCCTGCTGGCTCACTTCCTGATTCCTCTGTGTGGATGGAGGTGACCTTGTACTGTACTTTACCTGTAATATATTCTGACAGGATGCTACAAGGATACTACAATTCTGCATAAAGACAAATGTTTGATATAAATATGCAACATTCAAATGTGAAAATACTGCAATTCGTACGTATAACTAATATGTTCCCACTGTCCAAGCAGATTAACAATAGATGGCCACCACAGATGGGATTATAACTACTGAGATACCTCCCTAAAGCCTTCCTAACCATACACTGTGAAGTTCAGGTGTAGTACACTGCAGTCATATCAATATTCCTTTGAAAAGTTCTTCATCAGAAAGTACTTGTGCTGATTTGAAGCCGAGGTTTACAGCCACATAAACCCTCTCCGATGAGATGGAGCTTCCTGTTTAGGATTTCTCCTCACGCAGCAGCAGCAGCAGCAGCAGCAGCAGTAGCGGCGGCAGCATTGGCACTGACTCTGGGGTTTCCCCTCATTGAACGTGACCTTCAGTTCAGCCTGACCGCTTTAATATTACCAGCCGGTCCAGCAGCGCAGCGCTGTATCTGCCTGAAGACAAAAATGTGCCTTCAGTGCTGGTTTTCCCCTCTTTTTCTCCTGAACATTGCTGCTGTCATTTCAAACCACTGTAAAGCCAGATTGTGGCTTCGCAATTTGAATAACTGTAGCACGCATGTAGAAATAAACTGATTTAGTCGGTTTTATCAGTGTGTGAGTCATCGAGGGCGTTCTACTAATGAGTCAGCTGAAAGTATAAATGGACAAACACTAGCAGTGCCTGCATGGTGTTCTGAATTATGTCACCAGATCCATTATTTACAGTTGGAGCAGTATTTCGCCCAGTTCAGAGGACAATTCTGGTATTTTGCAATCATCACAACGTAAAGATGTCTTGGTAGCGAGGCAGTTTCTCCATTTTAGACGCTATTAGTCTTCCTTAACTAAGACCCCAAACTTTTGAACGGTAGTGTACAGAAATATCCTATTAGTCCTATTAACCCTCCTGTTGTCTTCATTTATGGGCACCAAAAAATATTGTTTCCTTGTCTGAAAAAAAATCTCAAAATTCAGCAAAAAAATTCCCCAAATTTCTGAAAAGTTGCAAAACCTTCAGGAAGAAAATTCCAATAATTCCTTAAAAGTTTCCCTTAAAAGTTTTATTTGAAAAAAAATCCCCCAAATTTGGCAAGAAAATATTTTCAAAAAATTAGTAAAAATCTTCCAAAAAAATCCTAAAAATATCTAAAGTGATTACATATATATCAGTACAACTTCTAATATTTTCTTTAAGAACAATCACAAAAAATCCAGTGAAATTTGCTGGATTTTGGTTGATTTTTTTGTGAATGTTCTTAAGAAACTTTTTTAACATTTCTTTTTTTTTTCCACCAAAAAATGTTCAAAAATTTCCCAAAAACGTTGAAAATGTGGACATCAGAAGTTTCACTGTGAAAATATATTTTTTTCCACATTTTCAAACTTTAAAATGGGTCAATTTTGACCCGCAGGACGACACGATGTTAAATAAACTCAAAAACTACAACATTTTTTTCCTGAGTTCCATAAAAAGTTGGTTGAGACCTTGTATAAACACCAGAGATTTTCAGTCACAGCCTCATATTTTCATTTCACTCTCATTTTCTCCTTCAGGTGAGGGATATTCTGGCTCCCTGAAGCAATCTATCACGGACTTCCTTACTATAAACATCTCACCTCTGGAGCTACAGCAGCAGTAATCAAACTCGGGTTCATTCAGCCACATATATAAAAGACGTGCACCAGATCCATCAAGAACACAAAGTGGATATTCTCCTTTTAGTTTCAGTTTCGTTATTTGTCACATTTCTTTTTAAAAACCACATATGCTAATCATTTTTGCATTTTTCACGCTGCTGCTAATGCTGTGAGGAAATCCCCCGCTTCCCCTCCAGAGATGCCACATCTGGTGGCGTGCTTGCCATCGACCTCTCCGAGCGGATCTCCTTTGTATTCGTGCCCATCGGGGCGGTGAGCGTGGATCAATCGGTGCATCCGGGCAGCGGAAGGCTCGGCCCACGGTTAATGATGGAGAGGATAAATAAAACGAATAAATGCCTCCGCTCCCTGGACAGACGCTCCATTACAGAAAAAAAAAAAAAAAAAGGTCATCATAGAGTTTCTCCTCCGCCAGCTTGTGTTTTAATGCAAAAGACAGCTCTGTGAGTCATAGACAGCTCATCAGAAATCAGAGGCTGCGGTTGATATTGACGAATGAGTCACAAAAGCTGCTGCCGAAGAGCACGGCGACAAAAACGGAAAGCACATGAAGCGAAAAAAAAAGGGAATTTAAAAAAGCTGGAGGAGAGAGCTGTGGTTAGCGTGACCCCGCTACTACAGACGTGACAGCGAGGGAAAACAGCAGAGGCGTGAGAAAGCGTACAGCCAGAAAGAATGAGGAAGTTGGTTTGAGGGGACTGGGGGCCTTTAAATGGAACCACTTTAAGCAAAAATACAGTTTCAGAGTGACCTTCTGCCACAGAAAACAGTGTTTAAGGAGCTTTAGGCAACAGCAGTCAGTCGTGTACTCACCCCTGGCAGACAGCTTCTTGGTATTGATGATTTTTGCAGCGTACTCCTGCCCCGTGGAAATCTTCATGCACCTCCTCACCACAGAGAAAGCACCCCTACGGGACACCAAGAGGTCGGGTTAGCCGCTGTTTTTCAAAAAGGACAAGTTCAGATTTAGCTGTGAAAACATCGCTCTGCTTTGGCCTCTTTTGATGGGAGTTCTAATGACATGACATCCCATCATGGAGCTCAACAGTTTATTCCTGACCTTGTACAAAACAATCTGAACTCAAGGTGCACTCTTTGAACGGTATCAAAGCTTCATCAGCAGATGGATTGTGGACAGAAGCTCCAGTTCAAATGTCACTTATATTTATCACTCCATTTATTTCAGTCCTGAGGCTGCCTCAACCAATCTCAAGTATATTTTTATTTCCTTTAGTCATGTAAACGTGTTCTGTAATATCTTTCCTGCAAACACCAGATGCAAAAAAAACAAAATCCACCCTCCTTATTCAGACTAAGTAGAGGAAACCTTATCTGCTAGAGTCTTACAGTTTGGTGGTATTACAAGAGTACAGAAAGAAATGTGTCAACCACACATTTGTTTTGCTGCTCGCACACGATAGCAACGTGTTTCTGAAGGCCATGCATGCAAACGCACGTTCTCACTTCTGTTTTTTTAAATTAAGCCAAGCCTCAAGTCATCAGAAGTCGACTCCAAGTCATGTCAAGTCTGCTCCAGTGTTCATATGAGAAGAAAAAGACAACAATGACCCCAAAAAATACCAAGTATTAGGTTTTTGGCTAAGTCTCCTTAGCTTTTTGCCAACTTTCATCAATGGATATCTGAATCTCAAGTTGTCACAAGCCCTCATTTTTGCAGCGCGAGTTAAATTTAAGTTAATCAGCGAATGTTTACAAGACCAATCTAGCGTGTCCACACAGAAATTGGGTTTTTCAGTGATCTCAGCCCCATTTTAGACTCAACTCTACTTTAATCAGATTGATTTACTTGGGCCATACACCTATAAAAGTGACATCCAAGTCATGTCATCTCCCATCTTTGGCTAAGTCTCTTTAGCTTTTTGCTAACTTAAGTCGGTGGATATTTGAATCTCAAGTTGTCAAAAGTCTTCATTTTTGCACCCAAGTCAGATTTCAGTTGATCTGCAAAGCCTTGTGTTTACAAGACGCTGGTCCACATAGAAAACACGTTTTCAGTCGTATGTCTAATTTAAGAAAAGACTCATCTCTACCTTAATTAGACTAGTTTACTTGAGCCACATTCCTATAAAAGTGACGTGAAGCTCATTTTTATGCTTTAAGTCTATTAAACCCGTGCAGTGACAGTGTACTGGGCTGCTTCGGGGCACACTTTACTTCCTGCATACGAGAATTTTCATCTCCTCCCCAAAGAGGTACCAGCCGACGCCGAAGAAAAATCCCCACGGTCAAAATAAGAAGAATTCAGAATAGAAATATTTGTTTTTCCAACGGTCAAAAATGAAACGAAAAGGTAGAAATTTCTGTCAAACAAGCACATGGGCTGATTCTGCCCACTCTCATGCACAGTCATCCCCCAAAGGTACATTGTGAGCCAGGAAAAACCCTGAATATTGAGCCTGAAGGTAGACACAGCAAACCAACTGATTAAAAACTAACCAACTCCACATCTAGAAATATGTTATTTAGCAGTAAGATTTAGATAAGACATCGTAACTGATAGTTTGGTAATTTACAACAAGCATGTAAAGGTTGCAAAACTAGCAGCAGAAATGTCCCGACCCCAACAGGAGAGCGACTTTTAACTTCCCGATGGTCCTTGAACTCATCATAAATCATCTTAAATTAACCAAATCTATGTTTAAAATAGCGATAGCTCATCAGAATCACTTTGACCTGCATGTCTTGTGTGAAAATTTGAGAAAAATAAACAGTTTGCAACCAAGAAGCCATGACAAAAATTCTACAACTGCTTGGCTGAACTGCAGGCTGTGTCTTCGCAGAGCAGGTAGGTGGCAAGTATGGAAACGAATTACAGATTTAGAGGGAAAATAAAGTCAGAATTAAGCAATAAATGACATACAGAATGACTCATAATTAAATACAGTGGAGAAACTTGTCAGCAAGTTGTTGGGGGATAGATTCAGGATGGTGAAATATCTTCTTAGAGTTCATAAGTAGTGTAAAAATGCAAATAGTTAAATATCTAAAGCACGCAGATTGATTTTTTTCTAGTACAGGGGGTCCTCGACTTATGTCGGACAGGGGTGTCCAACATGCGGCCCGCGGGACAAAACCGGCCCACCAGAGGGTCCAATCCACGGAATGACTTTGTAAAGTGTAAAAATTACAGAGAAGACATTAACTGCAAATTGTAAAACCATATATTTAAAAGAATTTCTACCATGACAAGTTGTTTTGATCAAAAAGTAAAACACTAGATTATTCATTGTTCTTTTGTCATTTTGTGTCTAGTTTTTGCAATATTTCATCCTGTTTTTGTTGTTTTTTGTCTTTTTTGTCTGACTTTTGTCGTTTGTCTCGTGTTTTTGTTGTTTTGTGTTTCCTTTTTGTCTCATTTGTGTTTTTTTGTCTTATTTTTGCCATTTTGTGTTTTGCTTTATTCGTTGTTTTGTGTGTGTGTGAATCCTTGGATGTGTTTGTTGCTAATGAACTCAACCGCTTTATGGCATTTATTAGATTTTTGACATGATGTTTGCAAAACAATCCAATTGTGTGAGAAGTATGTGGACGGAAGGACGGCAATAAGTGCAAACATGAACTCCATCCGAGGTGCAGATCTGGTGTCAGACTGCTCCACATACCTTCTGAAATAAACACTTTCGATCAGATCAGCCTGCTTCCTTTAAACAAGAACATTTCACATTGTTCACAGCATCCACTTTCTAATAGGCTCTAAAACAGGTGCTCATTCTAAAAATATGCAGCCTGTTGCAAATTGTGACACAAGAATTCTGCTGCAAGGCATGAGTTCAGTCAACGCTTCGATCTATTTTTGTTCCAAAACACAAAGTGGAGCAATGACTGATGCAAATGCTGATTGATAAATAATAAAAGCTGACAGGATGTACTTTGAGTTCACCTGTGATTTCTTAAAATAAAAAATAAAAAAATCTCTGGCAGTCTGCAGGATTCCACCTGAGGCAACGAAAGCCACACCTTCAGAAACCAGGTTGTCCTTAATCTGACATGTGTAAGTGCATATTTTGACTACAGTTCCACACAAACTGGTTTAAATAAGAGCATGTGTGGCGCACAGATACACTGATTGATTGCAAACCTTTGGTATTTTGGTGAAAACTTGCACCAACGCAACCCTGATCACTGGCAAACACATTCCTCATATAGAGAGCCAGCTGATCTCACGTCTCCAAACTCCGTTCAAATTTCTGCATTTTTAAACTTTTCTCTCATTTCTCTTGATAATAACGCGGGGTGGAGCATATTTTACGACTTATTGCAAACCCTCATGATGCATTTTAAAATTTGGCTTTCATTCCAGTGCAATCAGCAGCGTTGCATTTAAATTTTTAAAACTTTTAAAATCACCTCAAGACGAGCGAAACAGACGCATGTTGCGTTAAAGGAGCAGGGAGAACCAATGTAAACAAAACAAACACACACGAGAGCACAAAAAGCATTAAGACGAATTAAACAGGAGAAGTTGAGGTTTAATTTAGAAAAGCTTTTCATATATTCTAGCGCTTGATAGTTCAAAAGCAGCGCGGAACTAAAACAGGCAGTTTTTTGAATGGGATTTGGTCCTGCACGTACGCACCGCCTATCCAGGTAGGTGCAGGTAGAGGAGTGGAACAGATTTAAGCTTCACCTGAACTACATATTTGAATTTTTAAAAATGTACAAACGCGGTGAGAACTTACTTCCCCAGCTCCTCGTACAGCTGGTACTCATCAGTAAACCTGGTGCAGGTGGTTGAAGCCATGGTACAGGTGAGCAGGAGGGACAAACTGAACGCCGAATAACAAGTCCTGCTTTTTTTTCCCTCCTCCCAAAGTGCCCCTTGTCGCCTTCCGGAGAGCAAAAAAAACCAAAAAATTAAAAAAAAACAAAAAATAAAAAGAGAAGTAGGGAGTTATTCAGAAGTGTCCTGAATGCGGTGAAGCTCAGAGCCCCGGTTGAAGTCCTGGACCTGACAGAGACTTCGCGACCTGCTGTTGTGTTTGTTTCTCCGCTGACACTTGGATTAGTTGACCGCAGTCAAGATAGAACTAATGGACCTGCTTCCACATCCGCTGGGGGAGTTTCTAAATAAAAGCACACAGGCGCTGTTTTCTTCATGTGAATGTTTGAGATTTTATAATTTATAATTTTAATTTTATTTTATAATTTTAGGTAATATTTTTCAATTTATGAATTAGCTAAAAATACAAACATTAATGGAAAAATATAAACATGAGTAGAAAAAAATGAATGAAAAATATAAAGTAATATATTTTTCTACTCATTTTTATATTTTTACATAATACTTTTTTACACGTTTATAATTTTCAATCATATTTTTCTACTTATATATGAGCTAAAAAATATAAACATGAGCAGAAAAATATGTCCTAAAGGTATATGGCATATTTTTCTATTTATGTTTATATTTTTAGATCATATTTTTCTACTCATTTTTCTTAATTTTAGGACATATTTTTCTGCTCATGTTTATATTTTTATTTCAGATTTTTTCCACTTATGTTTATATTTTTAGCTTATATTTTTCGCTCATGTTTACATTTTTAGCTTATATGTAAGTGGAAAAATATGACCTAAAAATCAAACCATAATTAGAAACATATGACCTAAAATGATAAGCATAAATAGACAAAATATTATGAAAAAATATAAACAGAAGTAGAAAAAATGACCTAAAATTATGAACATGAAGATAAAAATATGAACTAAAAACTGAAATAGAAAAGTCTGTTCTAAAATTATATAATATATTTTTCTATTTACGTTTCTCTTTTTAGTTTTAGAATTAGTTTTTTAGGAACTCTTCAGAAACTTTCTTTTCAACATCAGAATTTTACTTTTATCTACAATTTGCATTTTTCCAGGCACCTGGCCATTTGTTTATCTCAAGACAACGAGCATTCTGTTTTGTTTTGTTGTTTGTTTTGTTTTGTTATTTGCTGTTGTTAATATTTTGCACATAAATTTAAAATCTTTAACCCAAACAACAATCAACACAAAATAACTTCTGTACGTTCCTTTCAATGTTTTTAAAGCAGTGAATGTGGTAAAATAATGACAAAAAACAAAGCAGCTCTTATTTAATTAAATATTTGATGTCATTATATTTGTTTTGTTTTTAAATGCAAAATTTTCAATTGGTATTTCTACGTTTTTCTGGAGATGAAATGTTCGTTTTATTTTGGAGGTATAACACCTTCACATCCGTTTTGTTCTTAAAACTCGGTGTCTGACTTGACGAAGCTGATTCCCTCTCAACGCTTCCTGATTGAATCGCTGCACAGTGGCTCCACCTACAGGCAGCAGAGTCCTCCTGCTACTGAGGCTCTCCTCACTCATAAATACCACTAATATTAATCTACACCACATAGAACATTCAGACATGATTGTTTTCTGCAACAGTTACAATAAAAACAACCATTTTCAGATGGTTTGCATGAATTAATTACCCAGAAAACCTCAATTCTCTCATATAATGTGGCTTTGATTGCTAGTTTTAGTAAACGTTATGGTTCCGTTGTGAGAATGTAAGACGTTTTATTGACTTTTGGTGATTTCTGGTGACATAAAGTAAAGTCAATGAGCTTCTCCTCCACATTCAGAAGTATTTATGGCAAACATGTAGCTTAAGTACAAGATTTCAAGGCGGTTAAACTTAAAAATATTTAACTGCAGCCTGTTTATGACATGACTGGACACTGCACACATTTACTACTTCAACCCACTTTCACCACATTACCAGTGATCATATTTAATCTTTTATCAGTCTTGAAATCAATTCTCCTGACGCCAGCAAACAACCTAAGTCTTCTGAGTCTCCAGTGTGTTTGCCTCCTCAAACTCTCTCGACCTCACTGAACTTCCACAAGAGAAGCATCATTTTACTGTTTTAGATCGAGCCTCTTCAAATGGACACGCAATAAGTTCAAGGAGTTGTGAGACGATCAATCGGAAAACAGGCGAGTTCTGAGAGACAGTTTTGAAAATATCTTCCTCTAATGTTTGTTTTTGGAGCTCTTTGATTCTCAAATTGTTGTTTAAATCTGAAACCACGTGGTACATCCTGAGGTATTGGCAACAACTGGCAAACATCTGCAACAAGACACCTCTTCTGAATTAATAAAATTAATAAAATTTTTAAGGGAAACTTCTAAGGAATTATTGGAGTTTTCTTCCTGAAGGTTTTGCAAATTTTCAGAAATTTGGGAATTTTTTTGCTGAATCTTTGGATTTTTTTCAGACAAGGAAACAATATTCTTTGGTGCCCGTAAATGAGGACAACAGGAGCGTTAATCAGTTTAACTTTCAGATACTGAACGTCCACCTTAATGCTTCTCCATTAACTTCTTGTCAATGACCTCTGAACCCTTTCAATCATCGGTTTCCATGTGGTGTTGTACCTTGAACAATGATCAAACCACACATTTACCAATCTAGTGTTTCACAAGAGTGTGTTTTCATTCTCTACTATCTTTCACAACCTTCATTCTGAAATGTACACACTCTAAAAGAGACCTTGAAGGCACCACAGCAGTACACATGACACACTAACTGTAACATATTAGGTCAGCCATTAGCAGGAAGCTACTGGCTAATCAGGGCAATTAGGTCACTTGTATCGATATCTTTGGGACAAATTAAACCTCTTTAAAAGGAATATTTTCAAAAAGAAATCATCACAGAAGCGGAGTAAAAATGTCGCAGCGGCCTGATCGGGTTCACCTTGCAGATCGGCCCTTAACTGGATCTCCATTAATCCTCATTTAGTCTTTAATCCAGCAGCGAGGAAGTGGAGCTTCCTGCAGATCCACAGTGATGGACTCAGTGTGGGCTGATTATCTGCTCTCACACTCATGTTCTCTGCATATTATAGCAGTTCAGTGAATGACTGAAGGGCTGCGTGTCGGTAGAGAAGAAAAAAAACACACTAAGCTGTCTATATCTATCTGCATCAGCACCATCTCCATGACGATGAGGCTATTTTTAGCAGAATTGTCTCCAAAGGGGGTTTTCACGCTGCGTTCTGCCCTCTAGTGATGAGATCTAATCATGGACGTCAACAGGTTGTTTCAGGACTCTTTTTTTCTGGTATATCTTTGGTTTTTAACCCTCCTGCTGTCCTCATTTGCAGTCAGCAAAAAATATTGTTTCCTTGTCTGAAAAAAATCCAAAAAATCTGCAAAAAAATTTCCACAAATTTCTGAAAATTTGCAAAACCTTCAGGAAGAAAATTACAATAATTCCTTAAAAGTTTCCCTTAAAAGTTTTATTTTTTTTGAAAAAAATCCTCCAAATTTGGCTAGAAAATTCCTGTAATTATTTTTTAGACATTTTTCCCTTGGAGGCAGAAATGCTTGATTTTCTTTGTTTTCACCTGCTATATAAGGAAAGGGCATTGTAAGTTTTTGCCTGAGTGGCATAATTTTTATTTTTTTGAGAATAAAACCTGTTGACTGTGACCTGCCTGCCACCTGCCCTGTATACACACACACTTTGGGTTTGAAATCCTCCCCGTACCGTGACAGGATTTAGTTGGTTTTCCTAATTTATGGCACTTAACTTAAGCACAAGTAGTTCAAGGACCTTTAAAAAGTTGAAAATCCACAGATTCATTCTGTTTTTATAGTTTCTGGGTCTGATAAATGGTGTCATTTTGATGGTTCTTTTTTTAGGAAGATAAATTTTTATTTATTAGAAAAAATTATAAACTAAAAGTTTACATACTAACCCCGATCGTCACATAAATCCACCAAGGCTCTGCGTCTTTGGGGGAGTAAAAACTTAAACAAAAATGTTTGTTTCATTTCTATTTATCTGCATTTTTCAAGTCTACTACATTCACAGATTACTGCAAACTCAAAATGCAATTGTAGCACTTTCAATGTCTTCTAAAGTGGTCTATTACGGGATGGCTACAATGTTAGCCGGTACCAGGACTGTCGTAG
This sequence comes from Amphiprion ocellaris, assembly GCF_022539595.1. Taxonomy (NCBI): domain Eukaryota; kingdom Metazoa; phylum Chordata; class Actinopteri; family Pomacentridae; genus Amphiprion; species Amphiprion ocellaris. The sequence goes on from NC_072788.1 coordinate 2,702,132, forward strand.
CTAACGTTAGCTCTGGTGCTAACAGCAACATGTTTTACATTGAGGTGATCAGAAAACTCTTTGTTGTACAATTTGCACACAACCAGGCTTTTATCCAAGCTGCCATCAGGAAGATTTTTAAAAGAAAACTTTGCGCCCAACAAGCTCAATGTGGTCTTCCTTCCCTGTTCACTAAATTTTCTTGTGCTGACTTCACTCAGTGCTTCCTGTGCTTCTTCCTCACGGCTGGCAAACAGACTTTAGGTTCATTACCGCCACCTACTGGGCTGGAGTGTTCATCAGTGTTATTAGTGTGCCAGAAATTAGAGAAGTGAGAAAGGTTCGATATTTTTTTTTTTTTTTTTTGAAACGTTATTTTTTTTCTGTAATTAATTAAGCGAAATGAACGCGTTAAAGTCCCAGCCCTAATAAAAAGCTGTACTCTTAACTTCTCATGAGTGATTAAAGTTGACTACAGCTGGTGACTCCTCTAATTCCATACACACAATCTTGCATATTGCACCTTACGACTGAGGTTTGGCAGAAGTAACTTGTCAAAATTGCAAAAAAATTTTGGCTAAGCCTCACATGTAGGGCACGTCCCTAAACATATGGTCATAACTTACATCATTTACAGCTCTAAACATCTCCCAGTACACATTTACTGCATGCTATCTTATCAACACAAAAAAAATGCAGCACATGCAGCAGTGTGAGTGACACTTTGGCATCATGAACTCTCCTCCCTTCAACCCTCCCCAGCTTCAAAGGTGGTCTCGTATCACTCAGTGTCATTAAACCCACCGTGGAATCAGAGTTGCAAAGACGGAGATTGATGCTGCGACATACAACGCTACATTTTTCCTCACTGAGTCTTGGCGTGAGCCGCAGACAGCATGTGGAGATCGTATAAAGAGACGATCCAACGTTCCCATCTGGTGGTGGGAGAGGCATGGAAGGTCAATGTGGAGACCCAGGAGGTTTCCAGTGCTGCAGTAAAACTCTTCTCACACATGGTGGAGTTACATAACAAAGAGACAAAGTTTGACACGTATGGGGGTTTTGATGGCCGATAACGACGGCAAGATCAATGATTTTTTAGCACAGTCAATGAAATGTATATGTGTTTATATATGACTATAAGGCAACTGTAAGTCTTGAGTGCTTTCATATGTCTAGATTGTGAAACTATCTAAAACATAATGTCTTAGGGTGAACATTGGATTTGAAGGAATGAAGATTATATTAGTTAAGCCAGTTTTATTAACCCTTTGATGCACAATATAGGTCAAAATTTACCAATATTCAATGGAAAATGAGTATCTCTTGACCCATTTTGTGCATCAAAGGGTTAATCCCAAGTGGGAAAACTCATTTGCTCATACACACAATATTAAATTTGCCAAAAAACAACAAAATAAATAACAAAATCCTTAAAAGCAATGTGAGAGGTCATTAAATCTAACCACATACGCTACAAAAAAAACCTTCATTTGAACACTGGTTGCTCGCTAAATTAGCTTCCAAGCTCATGTTCTCAGTGAAGCTGCACATAAGACAATCATTACTTCTAATTTTCCCCTCAAAGGATTAAACGCACCGCTGAAAGTGGACAAACATTGGCTGAACTTGAACAAATATGATCTTATTTTTCAGAAACTGGTCCAGAATTTGAGGCAGCTCTGATAAAATCACACTCATCATAAACTAACTGCTCAGGCACATTATTGAAAACAGATAGTTGGATGTAGTTTAAGATCCTGCAAGTTTTGCATTCATGTTAAAATATCCCCGTCCTATTGTTAAAGAAGGCTGTTGATTTACAGTAGATAATCAACACAATTGTGATGGTGAAGCTCAAGTTTTTGATTTCCATGTCTGGATGGTGTTTTTTATACACTAGAAGACATATTATCACTGATATAAGCAGCCAACACCATATTTTATTATTTCCACCTTGAACCTGAGGTGTTCAGAAAGACAAATTCTGACTTTCAGGGTTTAAAATGTAATAAATCTAAGGATCCAGTCTTTGTTGGATGGGGATTTTTGGCTTGTGACGAGGCACAGGTGTATCCTCAATGCAATGGTTGGAAAATACAGATGCTTTTTTTTTTTTTTTTGCTCCACCTAACCACAGAAAGTCTGGATGTAAATGCTGATATGTTGGGGGAGAGTTGTTGATTGCCTGATCGCCACATGGGAGGAATCATCCTGCCTCACAGCCATCATCTTCAGGTCTTATCTCACTTAATGAGCATATTCTGCTTTTTCTGACAGTTTTCTCATTGACCCTTTGCTCAGTTTGTTCTGAAATGAGCATTATTTTTGCTTTTAAGACATAATAAAAGTTTTTTTTTTTTTGTCTGTTTGTTTGTTTGTTTCGGCCGTCATTTTCTTAAGTTCTACCAAAATTAGACATAGAAATGTATCTTTTATTGCAGATTTTTAAGAGTTTTCATTCATTTCATTTATTTAAAGGCACAAATGACCAAAATAAGACCCAAAATCATCCCTAAAACCCACGATATTTTATAAAATCCTTTATAAATAAACTCAGCTCAGTGAAGAACCCACATTTTAAGAGTTTAACTTTCCATTTAGACATTTCCTGACATGCACAACCTTTAATAAACACACATGGAAAGCATTCACAATACAGGAGGAAGCAGTAGTTGTGCAGCAGAGGGGATGCAGGGCTCAAATGTTTAAGGTGGATGGAACATGTGACTATAAAATGACTGTGGTGCCTGTTGAAGTTACTGCAAAGCTACATTCTGCATATTTAAAGCACTAATTCACTGAAAAATGCGTTTAACTCACCTTCTCTGGGATTTTGTTGATGTCACCATACAGAAAGATGTGCAGAAATTCAACACAGCGTTGCAGATACACAGGTTTACCTGCAAGCATCATATATGAATAATGAACACATATTTATATACAATAAATACATTTTCTTTTTCATTTGTTGCTTATTCATTGCAATACGAAGAGTTGCAAACTGAAACAGGAACACAAATATCAGATACAAACTAAATATAAGTAATGAATTGGTAAAAACTGAAAAAAAAAATAGTGGCCCAGAGAGCTCAGTATCCTGCAACATGAGAAACAATAAACAAACTAATGTAGAGGATTTAAAGGGATCTATAAGTAGAAATAGAATATAGTAGTGTAGTGTAATTACAAATCCTGGTGGTTTTGATACCTTCAAAAGAAATGAAGTGTTTTTACTGATGAAGGTGTCACACCAAAACATTGCAAATAAAAGTTTTTGTGCAAGTAGTGAATCTGATATTCAGTCGGGTGCAATCTGCAAACTCTCCACTAGATGTCACTAAATGTCACACACTGGACCATCAAGAAAACATCAAGAACACTAGTGCAGCTAGTGGACTAAAAATAAAATAGTACAAAGACAGAAAACACAACACGAATGTTAATATTATATATTGACAATAGTATTTTTATCACTATGTATTTGAAAGCGTCAAATGTTTTGTACAGATTCCTCGTTTAACCTCCTGAACCTCCAGCAGTTTTTGCTCCTGTCGCTTTTTTATGCACTGTGGACTCATTTTTCACTGCAATATAAAGTCCTGCACCTCAGTGGAAACAGAACAACCATGTAAAGAAGAAGAAATGTCTTCTGTTCAGTGTGACACAGTTATAATGCCATAAATCATCAAACAGAAAAAACAGACGTTTCATTTATTTTACAAAAACTGAAGAAAAAACCTGGAGCGGCCACATATGTTACCAATACTGGAAAAAAAAGAAAAACAGGTAAATCCCCTCAATATAGATGTTTTACTACTTACATGTTTACAGCCTCACCGTGCTGAATGTATCTTCTAACAACTTGCTCCTCTGATGCTGTTTTTATTTTACTGATCAGGTACTATTTATCTGCTCTGTGTAAAAACACTGCCTGCAGTTCAACCCAAAGGTTTGTCACAGCTGACTGAATCATGGACTCCTCAGTTGATTTCTATTTTTTTATAGGATCTTATTGATGCAAATAGTTAAATATAAGTGTACAAATGGTTAGTATTTCTGAGGAAACAGGATGTCATACTTGATATGTTCAAGGACCACTGGAAAGGTCCATGTATATTTTGGCAATTGGATTTTCTGAAATGGGTATTGAAAAACAAAAAAGGAGTGGCTATTTGATTTTCATTTTAAAATACAGAAAAATAAAATTGAAATACAAGGCGTTTTTCCTTTTCATGATCAAAAAGGGATCTCAGGGTTCCCACTCTGTCCCTGAAATTATTTTCCAGGACTTTTCCAGGACATTTTCAGCCGTTACAGACACGTTATCACTTCATACACTAATACATTCCCGCCACCCTCTTTCTTTGGAAGCATTCTTTACTACAGTTGTAACTTGCATTTACCCAGATTGTTTCTAATTTATTACTCAGACATTTGATGTGCAGTCTATGGCTATAATTTATCTATGAGAAATAATTATGACAACTGTATGATAGAATAATGCAAACACACCCACAGATTACAGCGTAGCACTTAGCACTTCACTAGCATGACAAACTGGAGTTACAGTGTTCAACTGGGTAATTCCCAGCTCAACTTTCTCTTCTCTCTTACTTTCTCTGGTGCAATTCATTTTAAAATATCTGTATATTTTCAATAAATCACTGAAAAACTATTTCCTGTGTTTCATGTCAGTTTACTGCACGACTCAGATTTTTACACATCTGGCACCTGCATTTCTCAGACATAATTAAAAACAAAATCACTGCCAAAATACCTAAGCAAATCATAAATTGTCATAAATATAACTAAAATATCAAAATAAAACTTTATCCTGCAGTGCAATAAGGTCAATATAAAACAAAGCAATACCATTCTAATAAAAATGTTCCTTAAAAAGTTGCTGTTATTTTAGCTTCTTGACCCATGCTAGCAGTTCAAATGAACATGTCATAGTTCCAGTCTTCTCATTGTCAGGGTTCCCTCTTCCCTGTGGTCTCTGTGCGCATCTCACTCTGCTAACAACTAGTTTTATTGGAAATTACAGAGATTAAGTCGACATGAAAAGTGGTTAATCTCTCTAATTTCTTCTCTCCATCTATCTGTGCACATAGTAATACAACAGAATTCCTAATGTTGTTTTCATTCACTTATTTTTGTCAGACAATAAAACAGGTGTGAACTACTGAGTGAAACGTGGTCCATTCAGATTACCTGTTAAACTCCCGCTGTGCTGGATGTTGCATCTCGCAGCTCACAGCCACTCAGGAACCGACACGCCCACTAGAACTCTCCTCTGTTGTCACTCCACGGAGGATAGAAAGGAGCCTGTGGCCGCCCACGGGAGAGAAAACCCTCACACTCGTGGACCAACACTAGCCACACTTTTCAACTTACAGTCACTAGTTTTGTCTCCAGGCCATAAGTCCTTAACGGGGTCTGAAAGGTCGCTAAATGTGGCGACAAAGTCAACTGGAAGAACTGGATTGCAGAACTGCTGGAACCGGAAATGCACATTTGATTGGCTGGTAGCGTCACGTGGGGCTCTGCGCCGGCTGGAAGCACAAAAGCGCTTTGGTCAATCATTTTCCAGGTTTTCCGTGTTTTCCAGGACACGTGGGAACCCTGAATATACGATTTTTTTTAAATGTTTTGATTTTCATTTTATATTTAGAATAACAATAAAGTAAAATCAGGAAGAGACAGAAACGAAAAAGGTCCGTTTTTTCATTTTCTGAGACCGGAAGTGGTCATCAGCAAGTGTGCAGCCAAACAGAGTACGATGCATGGACTGGATATAATTTTTTTTTCGTTAGTTTTCATGGTCAAAATGAGAGATCAGGTGGTCGATCTTAAAATAAATCAATACTGATTTTTTTTATAGGGCGTTAAAGTTTTACGTAGCCAGGGGGCGGGGTTACTTGACTGACAGTCCGGTCTGGAATAATTGACAGGTCCTATGGAGGAGGAAGCAGAGACTCTGCTCTCCTCGTTTGGATTAATTCTGATATAATGACTGTTGGTTTATTTATCGGTGCAGCAACAGAACCTTTTCCACTGACAGTTTTCCTGCCAGTTGGCTTGTTTTAACCAGTTTTCTACCTTCGGCTAGTGATGGCTGATCGAGGCTTTGTTGAAGCTTCGACACTTCATTCAAAACATGGTTCATTACTCGAGGCCTCAATGACACACAGTGCTCGAGTAGGACATCTAGTGGTCAATAATATGAAGACGTGGTCGGTTCATGGATTGTTTTGGATTTGATTCGCCATGCACACATTCCTGTTTGACTACACTAGATGATTGTATGGGTTGTAGTGGACACAAAAATAATATTACTAGTAATAATAATGACAATAACTATTGAAGAGCACGTTTCTTATTTCCCATGTTTGTCTGTATACCTATATATTCTTTGCTTATATTCTGTGTTATGAAACATTTAAACGGTGCTGCTACATTCATGAGATGCTCTACAAATACAGACTGATGTCATTTTCACATGGGGCTGGTGCAAATAAAGATTTTATGGATTATTATGGATTTTGGCAAAGTATGTCTTGGGGTTTATTGGTAAAGAGGTCAGTAAAGAGGGTGTTCTTATGTAACTGGTTATGAGCTTTTATTGAGAAATAATTTATCAACAGTTTTGGGACCACTGTTCCCTCTAAGCTGCGCGCGATCCTTTTTTTTTTTTTTTTTTGCGCATTTATCATCTATTTTTTTTTTTGCCATTTTCGAGTTTTTTTTAACTTGAGTCTCGACTCGATCGTTTTTCTCAGGGGGTTGGACTTCAGTCTTTGTGCTGGAGGGTTGAACCCTCAGTTCCAAGACTTTCAAAGCCTCCAGACCTCCCGAGTCCTCAGGACCTGAGCTTTCACACAGTCTGAGGGCTGAAATTTTCTAAGTCCCACAGTAGTTCTCTGTTAGATTGAACTTCCAGACAGTCCAAGGACTGATATCTTCTAAGTTCCTGAGTAGTTCTCTGTTAGATTGAACCTTCACACAGTCTGAGGACTGAAATCTTAAAAGTTCTTGAGTAGTTCTCTGTTAGTTTGAACCTTCAGACAGTCTGTTAATGTTTCGATTAAATCTTTAAGGTTTTTCTTTTTAAATGTTTTACCACCTTTTAATGTTTAATTTTCTTTTTAAATACTTCATTGTATTTTCTGTGTAATTCCTATTTGAACTTTTATTGTCTTTAAGATATAATTTTCTAATTAAACATTAATTTTTTAAATAAATGTTTTGTCTTTTTATTGGATAGGTGTAATGAGAAACAGACAGGAAACAGGGGGAAGACTTGCAGCAAAGAACCACTAGCGGGACTCGAACCCGGGACGCTGCGTCATGGACCAGCCCCTGTACATGGATCACCCGCTTAACCCGTTGAGCTATATGTGCGCCCATGTCTTGTCTTTTGAAGGGTTTAATAATCTGATTAAATGTTTTGCATTTTTAAAAATGTTTAACATTCTTCTTGTTTAATTGTATTTTTTAAATGTTTAATGATGGAAAATACTTTATCTGTAATTTCTAATATTTGTATTTTAAAAATTTTGTTTAATTTCATCATGACATGTACTGTATCGTGTCGAATTGTCTCATTCAATATTTTTGTCTGTTTAATAGAGTTAAACATTAAATTACATTAAATTATATTAAACAGACAAAATATTGAATGAGACAATTCGACACGATACAGTACATGTCATGATGAAATTAAACAAAATTTTTAAAATACAAATATTAGAAATTACAGATAAAGTATTTTCCATCATTAAACATTTAAAAAATACAATTAAACAAGAAGAATGTTAAACATTTTTAAAAATGCAAAACATTTAATCAGATTATTAAACCCTTCAAAAGACAAAACATTTAATTAAAAAATTAAATGTTTAATTAGAAAATTACGTCTTAAAGACAATAAAACTTTAAATAGGAATAAACAGAAAATACAATGAAGCATTTAAAAAGAAAAGTAAACACACAATAAACAAGGTGGTATATGTACATATAATTTAATTGTATTTAATGTTTAACTCTATTAAACAGACAAAATATTGAATTAGATAATTCAACAACATACAATACATGTCATTATGAAATTAAACAAAATTTTTAAAATACAAATATTAGAAATTACAGATAAAGTATTTTCCATCATTAAACATTTAAAAAATACAATTAAACAAGAAGAATGTTAAACATTTTTAAAAATGCAAAACATTTAATCAGATTATTAAACCCTTCAAAAGACAAAACATTTAATTAAAAAATTAAATGTTTAATTAGAAAATTACGTCTTAAAGACAATAAAACTTTAAATAGGAATAAACAGAAAATACAATGAAGCATTTAAAAAGAAAAGTAAACACACAATAAAAAAGGTGGTATATGTACATATAATTTAATTGTATTTAATGTTTAACTCTATTAAACAGACAAAATATTGAATTAGATAATTCAACAACATACAATACATGTCATTATGAAATTAAACAAAATTTTTAAAATACAAATATTAAAAATTACAGATAAAATATTTTCCATCAGTAAACATTTAAAAAATAAAATTAAACAAGAATATTAAACATTTTAAAAAAATGCAAAACATTTAATCAGATTATTAAACCCTTCAAAAGACAAAACATTTAATTAAAAAATTAAATGTTTAATTAGAAAATTACGTCTTAAAGACAATAAAACTTTAAATAGGAATAAACAGAAAATACAATGAAGCATTTAAAAAGAAAAGTAAACACACAATAAACAAGGTGGTATATGTACATATAATTTAATTGTATTTAATGTTTAACTCTATTAAACAGACAAAATATTGAATTAGATAATTCAACAACATACAATACATGTCATTATGAAATTAAACAAAATTTTTAAAATACAAATATTAAAAATTACAGATAAAATATTTTCCATCAGTAAACATTTAAAAAATAAAATTAAACAAGAATATTAAACATTTTAAAAAAATGCAAAACATTTAATCAGATTATTAAACCCTTCAAAAGACAAAACATTTAATAAAAAAATTAAATGTTTAATTAGAAAATTACATCTTAAAGACAATAAAACTTTAAATAGGAATAAACAGAAAATACAATGAAGCATATAAAAAGAAAAGTAAACACACAATAAACAAGGTGGTATATGTACATATAATTTAATTGTATTTAATGTTTAACTCTATTAAACAGACAAAATATTGAATTAGATAATTCAACAACATACAATACATGTCATTATGAAATTAAACAAAATTTTTAAAATACAAATATTAAAAATTACAGATAAAATATTTTCCATCAGTAAACATTTAAAAAATAAAATTAAACAAGAATATTAAACATTTTAAAAAAATGCAAAACATTTAATCAGATTATTAAACCTTTAAAAAGACAAAACATTTAATTAAAAAATTAAATGTTTAATTAGAAAATTACGTCTTAAAGACAATAAAACTTTAAATAGGAATAAACAGAAAATACAATGAAGCATTTAAAAAGAAAAGTAAACACACAATAAACAAGGTGGTATATGTACATATAATTTAATTGTATTTAATGTTTAACTCTATTAAACAGACAAAATATTGAATTAGATAATTCAACAACATACAATACATGTCATTATGAAATGAAACAAAATTTTTAAAATACAAATATTAAAAATTACAGATAAAATATTTTCCATCAGTAAACATTTAAAAAATAAAATTAAACAAGAATATTAAACATTTTTAAAAAATGCAAAACATTTAATCAGATTATTAAACCTTTAAAAAGACAAAACATTTAATTAAAAAATTAAATGTTTAATTAGAAAATTACGTCTTAAAGACAATAAAACTTTAAATAGGAATAAACAGAAAATACAATGAAGCATTTAAAAAGAAAAGTAAACACACAATAAACAAGGTGGTATATGTACATATAATTTAATTGTATTTAATGTTTAACTCTATTAAACAGACAAAATATTGAATTAGATAATTCAACAAGATACATGTCATTATGAAATGAAACAAAATTTTTAAAATACTAATATTAAAAATTACAGATAAAATATTTTCCATAATTAAACATTTGAAAAACAAAATTAAACAAGAACATTAAACATTTTTAAAAAATGCAAAACATTTAATTAGATTATTAAACCTTTAAAAAGAGAAAACATTTAATTAAAAAATTAAATGTTTAATTAGAAAATTACATCTTAAATTTCTTAAATCTTTGAACAATAAAATTTTTTTGAAAGTTTTATTGTATTATTTTTTTCCCTTTGATTTAATTGCTTTTTGTTATGTAGTTTATTTCTTTAATCTTCTTTTTCTGTCAAGATTTTAACCCCAACCTTAAAAATGAAATAAATCCTTAAATCACAATGAAAATACTTCTGTAGTCACAATCATGAGTTAGTCAGTTATTCAGTTTATCAATTCAACTTTATTTGTTTAGCACCTTTTACACAGATGAAAAAACTAAACAAGCAAAGACAAAAAACTATGATTAAAACTCAAAAACATTAAAAAAAAAAAAGATTTAACATGGTAATAAAATATGTTGTGTTCAGGGGATGGAGGGAGTTTATTGAAGTCTTCTTGGGCTCACATGGGAAATCATTTAAAATATAAACTTGATATTCAGTCTAAGGAAACTGGAAACTGCAGAGCGACAGAAGAACCAACAATATCTCCTGTTTTCTCCTTTAATGAGTCGACTCTTCTTGTGCTTTCAGACCAAAGAACTACAGACTCTTCACAACCTGCTCAAACTCTTGGTACAGGACCTCACCACACGGGTCAAGAAGGTTTCTGTCTCATTTCTACTCTGAAGCTCACCTTCTCCTGCTCAAACTGCTGATAAATGTTTCTGCTGCTCTAAAGTCTGGTCTCCAGAACTTCCTAAAAACTCTCAAAGTCTCTTCTGCTGCAGGTTGCTTTGTAGAACTGTTCCAGAAAACCTCACTAAACCACATGGAGGGGCCTCAAGATAGTCGTCCAAATGAAACCTTACAAAAACCAAACTAGTACAACCCAAATGCTAAAGTCTCCTGCAGCCTACCAGAGAACCTCTGAGAACAGAGAATCAGGACAGGAACTCTTACCTTCTGGACAACCAACGTTGGTTCTCAAACAAGAATACAGAATGTGTCTGACCAGAAACCTCTGAAGACTCACTACAGCCAAGATAAAGACACAACTGACCTGCACCAAATCCACTAATCACTGCACACATTAGCACCATGTGTTAACTGTGGCTAAAGAACCACATTTACCAAGACAACTATCCAGTACAAAGCCCTAAAACACACCAAGAAACACATTAAAGACGATTTTACTGCTGGAAGCTGCAAGCCAACGCCTAAAGAACACACTAAAGCAATGGAGCCAAACCCGGTTCTGTGGTGAAGAGAAGGAGAGGAAATGTTTGTCTGCAGCTAAATAAAGCAGGAAGACACTGAGCTGCTCAGGTGTTCCTGATAACACCAATCAGCCACCTGGACAGCCAATAGGAACACAGCTTCCTGGAAGTCCAGAGGGCGGGGTTAGTGAAGGAAATTTAGTTTAAAGTTGAAGCAGAAAGTTAACAAAGAAAGTTGAAAACCACCTTCTGATACCTGAAATCTCTGAGTTTTCACACAAAGAACGCCTGAACATGTCAAACTGGTTCCATAGTAGAACCATCATTGTAAAAACATCATAGTATGGTGTGTTGCTCAAAAAACATTAGGACCCGGCTGTCAGGGGACAAACATGTAAGAAACGTGAGAACAGAGAGAACCCAACCAGTAGGTCACAGTTTATCATCATCTAATCATCTCCTGAAGTCCATATGGTGAGAGACATCAGTATCTGGTTGTTAATTTACCAGAGGATGCTTATAATCATGCTGATGTGGTCTGTACTCTACTGTATTTTAGTGACTCAATAAATGCCTAAGTTGTTTTTTTTAAATGCTTTTTAGTTTTTAATAAACATTTAACAGCCTATATGTAATCAATAAATGGCCTTTGCCTATCTTAAGAAAAATTCACTCAGAACTCTGATATGTTAACAGTACTAAATAAATCAATAAATACATGCATACACACAAAAATAAGTTAATACTTTAACTGTGTTAAGATAAGATTTAGATTTTTTTTTAAAAAGTTGTTTATGTTTTTGCAGAATCCAGTATTGCTCACTGGTTGGTCATTACATTTTATTAGTTTGATTTCACTGTTTAAAATGATGCCACCTCTTTTCAGACAGAACCTGTGATAATAAAACAATACAAAATTTTTAGTTCCGTGTTAATAAAGCACTTAAAGCTTTAAGTATGGCTAAATGCTTTTTTCAAAATTAAATATATCACTCCTTAGGTGGTAGTGGCCCCAAGTTCAGTAAAGTTGGAAAGATATTCACAGATTGGGACTTCCAGCATCAATAACTCATTAGATATAGGTTGTCAAAACATAAACGGTGCCTCTTTCCCATTGTTGCAAGGCAGACAATGTGCTACAAGCCCAGTTTTATCAAAAGTAGCTGTCTTTCAAGCTACAGGAATAACATTGGTGTCTATGGAGTGAACAGGGTCCGTCTGCAATTTGCAAAACCTCTGCAACAGTAAAGAGAGACAAATATTCAATAACTTCACTCTTATACATTGTAGTGTCACTAAAATCACTGCAGCCTTCAACTGGCTCCTGTTGACAAAGTGTTTTAACAGAAATGTAAATGCTGTAATTTGATTCTTTTAATGAACCATGTAACTTGAATGGATGTGATGCTGGTGTGACCACAGTTCACACATCTGATGTTGTTCACAGTGGTCCAAAGAACGCTCAGGGAGTTTGTGTGTTTGCTTAGACTCATGAAAAATTACAGGGAACATTGTTTGGGACTCAAGCAGTTCCTTCTTTTGCTCATTATCTCCCCAGCCTTAGAAAAAAAAAACCTGTTCACACGGCACAGATGAGGCTGAGGTACACAGGAAATGTTTGGCTCTATTGTACAAGTTTGGGTAAACAGTTTTGTGGGTTGCCCAGTAAGCCAGTGGGTCTGCCGTTCTTTCTACAATTGCATTCGCTGTGGCGCTTTGCATTTGCCAGGCTCTACTTGCGTCTTCGTCTAATAGGCTCCACAGTTGAACTGAAAAATATTGAAGATCATCATCATCATCACCAGAAATGTCAGTCATTCCCTATTCAGAAGAGAAAAAGAATACCTGTGGAAGGTGCTGCTGGTGGTGGAGGACGAGGCTGCGGTGGTGCTTGTGACGTAGATGACTGCTACTTGGTATTCTTTATGTTAATTGTTGTGCATTCTGTTATTAAACGTTCTTTCACACTGGCTGCCACTCTGATTGGTGAATCCAAAAGTTTTGAACTGCAGAGCCACAAGTGTAGCAACAGTCAGTGAACTGTTCTTTTCTTTGGTTTGTAGTCTGTCAGCTAAGCACCTGACAAGGTTCTGTGCCAGGTGTTGTGGCATGGGGGGTGGTGAGTTGGGAAAAAAAAAATAAATAAATAAATAAAAAAAAAAAATATATATATATATATATATATATATATATATATATATATATATATATATATATATATATATATATATATATATATATATATATACACGAACGTCACTGAAGTGATTCAAACGTCACGAGTCACGTGACCAAACCACGCCTCGGCACAGTGGCTCGATACGTTTGCTTCATGAGCTACAGCGCATGTGTCGAAGCCTCAGGTATCAGAGGACCATCACTACCTTCGGCTGATTCTACCAGCAGATACTGAAAGGACTCTGTTAGTTCGGTAAGTTAATGTTTATTTTCGTATCGGTGCCGCTTTTAATGCACTTTATATGCAGCTTTAGTGTCAGATATAATTTGTACCGTGCACTCCAGATGTTGGTGGAGTTTATTTCTGTGTGTCTTGACCAGAGAAGAAAGTTAGCATAGTAAATATTAGCTTTAATGTTAGCGATGCTAACCGAGCTAGCTGCTCAGTAGTAGCCTGACTAAAGCTAACGTAGCATTAAGCTAACGATGTTTGTGTTGAGTTTCATGTAAACAGCTGAAGTGTGTTGTGTCAGTGTAATGTGGTACATTTAGTTAATAAAACTGTCCGTGGAGACGCTGGTTCACATTAATGTAACGTTTAGAAAACATAAATGTGATTAAAACAGTGAGGTTAAGGTTCTGTGTTGTCAGTAGTCCTGAATATCTGCTGAGCAATTAAATGTTCATCAGTGATTCATCTTTAGTGTGAAACTTTTACTTTGCACCTATATTTTTTTAAAATGTAGGACATTTTAACGTAAGACATTAAAGGATGGTTTTCTTTGGTAAATGAATTTAAGGTTTAATTGAATGAAATCTTTCAGTCAATGTTGTGTTTCTTTCACTTTGAAATATCTCAATTTAATTAATACAGCTCAGTCAGTTCCATTTTATATTATTAAGAATTCTGATTCAGTTTAACACTAGATGACGTATCGGTTCATTGAGTATTTCAGAGCCAGTTTTTTTCTTTTCAATTATCTGTATTTAAAGTGATATTATTAAAATATAAAAATATAATTGCAATGAAACAGCAGCAACATAAGAAACGACCAAATATACAAAGGTAGTGCAGCTATTTTAATATAAAAAAATGATCTATCAGTTAGAACTGTGGTTCCCAACCTGTTTGGCTTGGAGCCCCCCTATGAGCTGCACCCATAAGTACACTACAAAACATAAGAGGGAAGTTATTGAATTGTATTACTAGTAGAAAATTCCCTTAAAATTATGAAAATAATATATTTTTTATATCAAACCAAGAGTTGTACTATGACAAGGAGGAGAGAGTTTAAGGCTGCAGTAAATTTGGTGACGCTACAATGCATAAGAGTTAAGTTATTGATTTATTTATTGATTTATTTTTTTACTATAAAAATATCCTTAAAATTATGGCGCGGACCCCAGGTTGGGAACCACTGAGTTAGAACATGGTGAAAGTGCAGCTAATGTTAGCTAATGTTAGGATAAGCAATGTTTCCTTTTACTTCCAGAAAAATAAAAGCCTCATATTTGCTATTTATTAAAAAATCACTAAAAGCAACACTTCCACCAAGTTTGTTTTAGTTTGTTGGTATTTATCAGTGGAGCAGCAGAACATTTTCCACAGGCAGTTTTACTGTCCGTTGTCTTGTTTTATTCAGTTTTCAGTTCAGTAATTCTGTCCTTCGGCTGATTGGACCAACAGACACTGAAGGACTCCGACAGCTGGTTGGTAATAAATAGGGATGCAACGATCCCGATACCGGTATCGAGTATCGATCCAATACGAGGCATGAGTACTCGTACTCATAAAATGGCCATCGATACCACGACACCGATACACTTACGGCAGCGACATACTTGGCTGCAAGGCGGGCAACGACTATCTTTATATACAGTCTATGGCAGCGACGAGTCATGTCAGCAGTGTGGAACTATTTTCGGGTGAATGAGAGCGACAAAAACAAAGCAGAATGCAAATTATGTCCAGCAAAAGTCTCCAGAGGAGGAGCTAAATCTACCGCTTACAACAAAAGCAACTTAATTAAACATTTGAAATCCAAACACGACGCAGAATATAAGGAGTTCGCTCGCGACACCAACAAGAGACAACCAACTTTGCAGCAGACGCTGGCTAAGCGGGAGAAAATGTCCAGAGACAACCCACGTGCGGTCAAAATCACAGATGCTCTTGCCGAGTATATTGCCCTGGATGACCAGCCACTGTCCGTGGTTGATAATTTGGGATTCCGGCGTCTTCTCTGCATACTGGAGCCGAGGTATGAGATTCCTAGCCGTACCCATATCACAGACACGATGCTACCCAAGCTGCACGACTTTGTGAAAAAACACATCCACAACCTGTTGCATGATGTTAAAACGTTAAGCTTCACCACGGACATTTGGAGCAGCAGCGTCAGCCCAATGTCTCTCATCAGCCTGACTGCACAGTGGATCGACGATGATTTTAAGCTGCAAAAGGCCATACTGCATGCAAAGCAATTCAGAGGTTCGCACACCGGCCAAGCCATTGCAGATGAGTTTGATGTTATGCTTCAGACGTGGGGCATTAATAGAAGTGCAGTCCATGTTGTGCTACGAGATAATGCGAAGAACATGGTGAAAGCTATGAGTGATGCAGAGCTTCCGAGCCTCCCGTGTGTCGCACACACCCTTCAGCTGGCTGTAAACGAGGGGCTGCTGGCTCAGAGAAGTGTAGCTGATGGAGTGGCAGTGGGACGAAAAATCGTGGGACATTTTAAACACTCCGCTTTAGCCTACTCTCAACTGGAGGACATACAAGTGCAACTCAACCAGCCCGTTAAAAGACTCCAGCAGGATGTCCCGACCCGCTGGAACAGCACTTATTACATGCTTCAGTCTCTCATTGAGCAGAAGAGGGCCCTCGGAATATTTGGATCAGAGTACGAGCTTCCTGACAACCTCATCGTCACCGCTCATCAGTGGTCACTTTTTGAGAGAACTTTGTCTGTGCTTGCTCCGTTTCAGGAACTAACCCGAAAAATGAGCTGAGGTGATGCACTTGCATCCGATGTCATTCCTGCTGTGACCATGCTCATGAGGCTTCTGACCAATGAAACGGATGAGGACCATGGCATTAAAGCCATGAAGAAGACTTTGGCTGCAGCCGTCAAGAGGCGCCTCAGTGATGGGGAAACAAACCCAATGTACTGCATCGCGACTCTTCTCGATCCGAGGTAAAGTGTGTGTCTGACTGTCTGTCTGTCTGTCTGTCTGTCTGCCTGTCTGCCTGTCTTTGTGTGTCTCTTAACTAGCTAAAATATTATTACTGCTTTTTTAGGTACAAAGATCGCTTTTTCTCAAACAGTGACACTGCTACAGAGGCCAAGGAGATGCTGATGCTGGAGCTGCAGAGGATGTCCACAGGAGAGGCAGACAAGCAGGAGGATCTTGGAGAGCCACCTGTCAGGAAGCTTCCTAAGGTGCAAGCCAGCAGCAGTCTGGACAGTTTGTTTGATGAGATAGCAGGTGAGCGGGAATCAACATCACCAGGCCTTGCACCAGTGGGAGCTGCCATTCAGTTAGAGACATATCTTGGAGAGACCACAACTGCTCGAGAGGAAAACCCTCTACAATACTGGGGGGCTCACAGAGTGCGATTTCCAATTCTGGCTCAAATGTCAAAGAGATACCTATCAGCCCCATGCAGCAGCGTGGACAGTGAACGGCTGTTCAGCTCAGTGTCCCACGTTGTTGATGAAAAACGCAACAGACTCACAGCTGAAAATGCAGAGAAGCTTCTTTTTATCAAAAAGAACCTGCCCCTCACTTACACAAAATAAGTTTAATCATCACAGACAGATGTTATGTTGACATGTTGATCACTTGAGATACTTAGCCACAGTTTTATGTTGGTTCTTGAATGAATATTTTGAGTAAGTTTTGAAGTTAAATATGTGGCAAAGCTGTTAAAAACACAGACACAGAAAGTGACAATTTTGTACTCAGGTTTTTTTGGTGATATGTGTGGCAGTGCTATGTTTAAAGCACTTTTGTTAAATGTCAGCACTCAGTATATGACAAAGTTTTACTGAAATCTTACAGTATGTGTGGCAGTGCCATGTTTCTAAAAGCACTAATCTTGAATGTCAGTATATGACAATTTTGTTAGTACTGCAGTGAAACTTGTGACAGTCACCCATGTACTAGAAAAACGTACTGAGGAATGTTGTTCAAATAACAGACGATATCTGTGGAAAAATAAAAAATCAAAGTAACTTTATGTGTAATGGCGTAAGTACTTGGTATCGGTATCGGTAAGTACTCAAATGCAAGTACTCGTACACTTCTCGTTTTGGAAAAAAGTGGTATCGGTGCATCCCTAGTAATAAATGATAATTTACTGATCGGTGCCGGTTTTAATGAACTTTATGTTCAACTTCAGAGTCAGATATAATGTGAGCAGTGAACCCCGTTTTGATGGATGTTAAATTTTCACTCAACGCCGCCAGGAGCTGGGTCTTTAAAATAACCGCCGTCTCATTACAGAGTGAAAGTAGCAGTTCCTCCTGAAGGTCAGAGATTGCAGCATCTGAGGGCCTCTTCAAAAGAAGACGTAGTTGATGAAGGCGTTCTGGAGCAGGACCAGAAAGACCACGACCAAGCAGCCTTGAGATCTTAGGCAGCGTCTCCCTGAGGTGGGTGTCAACAGTGTTCACAGTCAGGTCTGTGGTAATCCTGTCAAAAAACAAAACAGAAAAAAAAATCTAGATTATAAATCAACATGTAACCAAAGCACTCTGTGTATAACGCCATAGTATAGGATGTAGTTCAGAAAATGTCAAAGTATAGTATGCTTTACTCAAGAATAACATAGTATGGCCTGTAGTTCATAGTAAAGCATGTCAGCAAAAAAAAACCCATAGATTATTATGTGGTTCAAAAAGCACAAAATGATGATAATCATGTTGCCTAAAATTGTCATGTATGATATGTGGTTCAAAAAATGTCATAGTGCAGTATATTGTCAAAATAATATGTTATTCAAGAAAACGTCAGAGTATAATATGTCGTCTAAAAAATGCCATAGAATAATATTACATTGCACAAGTAAAAGTATAGTAATTTTTAAAACTGTTCAGATTCTTATAATATGTTGCTAAAAACAACAAACAAAAAAACCCGTCATAGTAATATGTCAATTAAAAAAGCCTATAGTGTAGCGTGTCGCCCAAAAAACATCATAGTTTAGCCTTTAGTCCACAAAACATTGTTATGTCCCAGCTGTCTGAAGTAGGTGAGGAGCAACACAAAAACAGTCCAAACGCTGGTTTCCAGAGGGTTAGACGAGAATTTATTTGAAAGAGTAAGTTTACAACAACACAACATGTGAGGGGGTTAAAAACAAATGGGTGTTAGTAAAATAAAAATAAATAAACAGAACTAAAAGTGAACTTCACATTGACATTGATGGGCATTCCAACCAAGAACAAAGTAAAAGATAATCAATACAAAAAAACCTCTTCCTGTTCACCTCTTAAAACCCAAAAACACACCACAGTAGCACCCTAAACTAAAGCTACCAATGGGTTCCCTGTTTTCCTTTGTGAACAATTCAAAGGTCCCTCTCTATCTCCCCACACATCCACCAACCACTGGAACACATCTCCAAAGTTCTGCTGGACCAGCTCAGCTTCCCCTCAGAAGAAGTGGCGCCACCTGCCAGATGAAGGAGCCTTTTGAGAGGCAGCTGGCATCGTGATTGGACTGTACTTTGGTCTGTTCCAATCCAGCTTCAGCTCCAGAGACGGCAGGCGGGACAAGTCAACGGAGGCCGGGTGGACGAAGACATGCAGCTGAGTACAATCTAGAAAACAACAGAGGAGGAGGAAACAAACATAGTAGTATAGTAGAAAATATACATAGTATATTGTATAAATAACAAGTCAAAGGAAAGAGACATACATTGTAGAATTGTAGTAATTGTGAACTGACTGATTTACTGATTATCAGTATTTTATTTTTTACCGGTAATAAATGCATTTACTTTGACTCTGAACCTTTATCTACCTGTGGTCGCTCTGTCTTCTGGAGTGATTTGATTGGTTTTACGTCACGAATAAAACTCCTTTAACTTAACATCTGTAAACAAAACAAAAACGTATCAACAAAGTTTTCTGTTAGAGTTTGTGTTCTTCTAAGTTTAACTCCAAGATTTTAAATACTTTCATTTACTGCAAATGAATATCTACTCCAAATGTCTCACAAATAATCATTATCAGCCTTAAAAACCCACAAAACACCCCTCTATACTGGACCACACTTAGTACAGTCCGGTTCCCTCTTCTATAAATCTGCTTGGAATCTTCCACTTCCTGTTTGTCAAAGTGGCCTTCTACCTGGACAGGTTTTGTTGGAGCTCATGCAACAAACATTTTGGGTAACTACACTTTAATATGGATGGATGACACTGAATTAGAGTCTGTTTTAATGAGACTGAGTTAAGATGTGTAGCTCTGTCATTAAATAGGAAATTATTTCTCAGAATTCACAGAGAAAAGTCTGAAATGTTTGCTTGGTTAGCGTCCCACATGTTCTTTGGCTCAGCTAAAGCTAACTTTCTCCAACTTGTGGATCTCTTGAGTTGCTTGTTAAAATATCTTGCTAGAGGTGCTGAAGCTCAGAAAGTCTGAGATGTTTGTTCAAAATTAGCTCATTCTCAAGTCTTATCTGAACTGTCCTCTTTTGTTTGAACTTTGCCTAAACTTAGGAGTTAATGACAGAGCAGCACATCCAGACTCAGTCTCATTTATGTAGAGATTAAACTTCAGTGTCATTCATTGATGTTAAAGTGCAGTTTTTCAAATGTTTGTTGCACATGCTCCCAACCAAACCAGTCCAGGTGGAAGACGATGTGAAGAGGAAGCTCCAGAGGATGAATATCACACATTTACGTTGGAAATAAATGTCCTTTAATTAGACATTGTCATGCAAAAGTTGGATTTCCCTTTAATGATGTTCAAATCTTTGTTGAGTGTTTTGTTGATGTTGGTTTCTAAATGTTTTCTGACACTCGGCCCCAAAGATTAAAACTTTCTACGGCTCACAAGCTGCAACAATTCACACATTATAAACTATCTTTCTGACTAAACTAAGATAAAAAGTGAAAAACTGTCTGATTCCTGCATCATGAATGTAAATCTTTTTGGTTTTTATGACAGTAAACTGAATATATTTGGGTTTGACCTTTTATAAACCAAAACAAGAAATTAATTAGTGGAGAAAACAATCAACAGATTAATGGACAAAGAAAATGTGTTTTCCAACATATATGGCTGAATTACTGCAACATTAAAAGATACATACAATTGGAATTCAATTTTATTCATATAACGCCAAATACAGGTCAAATTGTCTCAAGACGCTTTATTTTTTATATTTTTTGTCATATTTGAAATATGACAAGGTAAGAAATTTAAACCTCTGGATTAATCCAATTTATTATTTGGTTTTTAAGAGACTAATGGACAACTAAAATAACTTTCTCCACTAAAACTAATAAACATGAGGTCAAATAGAAGGAAGAGTTTTAAATACTGCAGTCCCACGACGACAAGAATAAGGTTTGTCAACAAAAACTAAATCTGCTGGTGGATTCCATTAAAGTCCTAATAAATGATAATAAAGTGTGATACTAAAGGTTTGTGGTGCTAAAAATCTCCAAGTAAAGATATCAAGTTGAACATGTGGATGGAGGTTGATAAAAGTTGACCTTCTTTCATTTCTCTGGAGCGACTCCATGGATTTTATGGATGGTGGTTAAAGACCTGCTCTTCTAGTGGTCTTCCTTCTAGTCGCTGTAAAAAGTCAGTCCATCCTGGCTGACTTCAACACCTCTTCATGACAACTTGTTCTGCCTCCGACCTGGTGGAAACTCCAGAAACTGGGGAAAACCTGTCGAGACTCGAAGAACTCGTGGAGACTCGAAGAACTCGTGAGGCGGGGGAAGGTGTGGTGGGTGGTGGGGGAAGGTGGGGGAGTAGAGGGGGGAGGCCGCCACCCACCTCCCCGCCTACTCTCCGCCCTGACTCCACCCAGACTCCGCCTTGGCTCCACCCATGTGGTGATGTCAGCAACTACGATGTCAAAGGGACGACGAATTTATTTCTTTGTATCTGATCTGTAGCTCAGTGAGTTAAGGATTTCCCTATGGAGCTGCAGGTCGCTGGTTCAAGACCAGACACTTCTTAAATTTTCTCGAAATCCTGACAAAGACAAAGAAAGAAAACTGCCACTGGTGGGTCTTGAACCTGCGACCCTCCGCTCTGTAGTCTCTCCTCTTATCCTCCTGAGCTACTCGCTCAGATACTAATTCTTCTTTTTTTTGCGCATTTATCATCTATTTTTTGTCGTTTCTGAGTTTTTTTTTAACTCGAGTCTCGACTCGATCATTTTTCTCAGGAGGTTGGACTTCAGCCTTTGTGCTGGAGGGTGGAACCCTCAGTTCCAAGACTTTCCAAAGCCTCCACACCTCCCGAGTCCTCAGGACCTGAGCTTTCACACAGTCTGAGGGCTGAAATTTTCCAAGTCCCACAGTAGTTCTCTGTTAGATTGAACTTTCAGACAGTCCAAGGACTGATATCTCCTAAGTTCCTGAGTAGTTCTCTGTTAGTTTGAACCTTCAGACAGTCTGAGGACTGAAATTCTCAAAGTTCTTGAGTAATTCTCTGTTAGTTTGAACCTTCAGACAGTCTGAGGACTGATATCTTCTAAGTTCCTGAGTAGTTCTCTGTTAGTTTGAACCTTCAGACAGTCTGAGGACTGAAGTTTTCAAAGTTTCTCAGTACTTCTCTGTTAGTTTGAACTTTGTGGTTAACAGAAGCCTTAAAACTTGTGACCATGAGTCTTGATTTCACATTTAGACCATCCATCTGAGTTCTTCTCAGACCTTCACCTGTGGGTTTTTTAGAAATCCTCAACAAACTTTGATTCTCTTCACTGAACAGTAGAGTTTGTGGAGATCAGAAGGTAACATTAGTTTGATCAATGCCTTCAACTACTAGTAGACTTTATCTGAAAAGCAGTTTTCTGAAACGAGTTCTTAGTAAATCTGTCCACAATCAAACCAAGAACATAGAAAGAGGAAATGTTTGAAGAAACAACTTGATGTTTTCATTTCAGACTAGAAAACGCTTTAATACCTTTATGTGTTTTTGCTCTTTTTGATCGTTTTATTGTCTCTTCTGTTTAATTTGATCTTCTAAAGTCTAACTGGTGTCTTTTCAAATGTTTTGTCTTTAGTTTGATTCTTCTTAAATGTTTAGTTTTGCTCTTTTCTCACCTTTTATCTAATGTCTGATTTGATTTCCAAATGTTTTGTCTTTTTGATGTTTGTTGTTTTTTCAAATGTTTTATTGGCTTGTTTGAAAAATTTCTTTTTCTTTCCCAATGTTTAATTTTTCAATTAAATCTTTAAGGGTTTTCTTTTTAAATGTTTTACCATCTTTTAATGTTTAATTTTCTTTTTAAATGCTTCATTGTATTTTCAGTTTAATTCCTATTTAAAGCTTTATTGTTTTTAAGATTTAATTTTCTTATTAAACATTTAATTTTTTAATGAAATGTTTTGTCTTTTTAAAGGTTTAACAATCTAATTAAATGTTTTGTATTTTTTTAAATGTTTAATATTCTTCTTGTTTAATTGTATTTTTAAATGTTTATCTAAACTATTTCATCTGTTTCATATTTTTGTTTAAAAAAATTTGTTTAATTTCATAATTACATGTTTTGTATTTTCTGTTTAATTATCTAATTAAATATTTTGTCTGTTTAATGTAATTTAATTGTATTTAATGTTTAATTTTCTTTTTAATAGTTTTATTGTATTAAAGTTTTTTTTCCTTTGATTTAATTGCTTTTTTTAATGTAATTTATTAATTTAATCTTTTTTTTCTGTCAAGATTTTAACCCCACCCTTAAAAATGAAACAAACCCTTAACTCTTATCACTATGAAAATATTTCTGTTGTCACAATCATGAGTTAGTCAGTTATTCAGTTTATCAGTTCAACTTTATTTGTTTAGCACCTTTCACACAGATGACAAAACTAAACAAGCAAAGAGAAAAAACTATACTAAAACTATGATTACAACTCAAAAACATATTTAAAAGAAAAAAAGATTTAACATGGTAATAAAATATGTTGTGTCCAGGGGATGGAGGGAGTTTATTGAAATCTTGGGCTCACGTGGGAAATCATTTAATATATAAACTTGATATTCAGTCTAAGGAAACTGGAAACTGCAGAGCGACAGAAGAACCAACAATATCTCCAGTTTTCTCCTTTAATGAGTCGACTCTTCTTGTGCTTTCAGACCAAAGAACTACAGACTCTTCACAACCTGCTCAAACTCTTGGTACAGGACCTCACCACACGGGTTAAGAAGGTTTCCATCTCATTTCTACACTGAAGCTCACCTTCTCCTGCTCAAACTGCTGACAAATGTTTCTGCTGCTCTAAAGTCTGGTCTCCAGAACTTCCTAAAAACTCTCAAAGTCTCTTCTGCTGCAGGTTGCTTTGTAGAACTGTTGCAGAAAACCTCACTAAACCACATGGAGGGGCCTCAAGATAGTCGTCCAAATGAAACCATACAAAAACTAAACTCACAACCCAAATGCTAAAGTCTCCTGCAGCCTACCAGAGAACCTCTGAGAACAGAGAATCAGGACAGGAACTCTTACCTTCTGGACAACCAACGCTGGTTCACAAACAAGAATTCAGAATGTATCTGACCAGAAACCTCTGAAGACTCACTACAGCCAAGATAAAGACACAACTCAGCTGCAGCAAATCCACTAATCACTGCACACATTAACACCATGTGCTAACTGTGGCTAAAGCACCACATTTAC